>NC_057794.1:435167088-435398251 GCF_018294505.1 Triticum aestivum
CCCGACACCCTGACACCATACCCCGACCCCGACCCCGACCACCAACATCCCGACACCTGACACCCCGACCATCGACACCCTGACACCACACCCACCCTTACCCCCGACTGAGGGAGTCCTGGACTAAGGGGTCCTCGGGCGTCCGGCCTGTTATCTATGGGCCTGACTGATGGGCTGTGAAGACATGAAGACCGAACACTGCACCGTGTCCGGATTGGAATCTACTTGGCATGGAAGGCAAGCTTGGCAAACGAAGATTCCTTCTTATGTAACCGACTCCATGTAAAACCTAGATCCCCTCGGTGTCTATATAAACCGTAGGGGGTAGTCTGGAAAGGATAACAGATATACTCATTACCATATTCATAGGCTAGACTTCTAGGGTTTAGCCATTACGATCTCGTGGTAGATCAACTCTTGTAATACTCATATTCATAAAGATCAATCAAGCATGAAGTAGGGTATTACCTCCATAGAGAGGGCCCGAACCTGGGTAAACATCATGTCCCTTGTCTCCTGTTACCATCGATCCTAGACGCACAGTTCGGGACCCCCTACCCGAGATCCGCCGGTTCTAACACCGACATTGGTGCTTTCATTGAGAGTTCCACTATGCCGTCGATGAAAGGCTCGATGGCTTGCATTGTCGTTAGAGGCAACATCACCGTAGGGGTAGTTTTGGCCCCGGGCCAAACCCTCCGGCTGGGCGACTTCACTATGATCGCCCGTTTGGCCGCAGAGCTGACGATGACCTCTCGGGCCATCGAAAATCCCCTTCGCATAAACTCCGAGCATTCCAAGCAAATGGATCCGGTCGAGCTTTTGTCCTTAAACGAGCTCCTAGATCGCATCATCGCTTTGGGAATCATCACAGATTACGATCAGATCGGGCCTAAAACCGATCAGGGAGAAACCGAAGCTCCACTTGGCACCTACCAGATCACGGCAGTCCTGGAGCAGGACGGCGAGTCTTCTTCTATATCGAAGACGGACTATGTTTGGATCGTCGTTCATAAAGAGCCGGATACTCACCCGCGAAAAAATGCAACCAGCCCTCCGAACATAGCATGACGGCGGGACCAAACAATCAGAAGATGTTTCGGAACCCGGACTGTCTAGTCCAGAAGGTCGTCGAACCCCGGACAACTGGTTAGGTCGGGGTTCGGATTTAATTCCACCCAGCCACCCACCCGGACATAGAGGCTCTCATGAGCATAAAATAGCAATCTCAGCAGAAGGTCCACCACTTTTGGGCCAGATTCCTCCTTTTCAAGAACAAGGTAAAAGATTGCCATGACGAGGACGCAATATCAGCGTTCTGCAAAAACTGCACGGACGAAGGAATACTCAACGCCATCAATCGACACCGCATACTCAAATTCACTGACTTAGCAACCATTGTACAAAAATACAGTGCGAAGGAGAGCGCCTGGGAAACTCAAGCAGCTCACTAGGAACCGTCGGTCCCAGCTCAACTCCCCCTATAGGCGAAAAGGGCGCACCCTCATGGAACGCCTAGCCCGACAGTCAAGGAACACAAAACCGCTACGCGGCATGGCACCATTCTGGAGGGGTGGCTCGATGGCCCATGCAAAATACATACAACAACAGACACCATGGCAACCCACAGTCTTAGAGCATGTTGGATACTATGACATGTAGCCAAGAGCGGAGAGGACATCCTTATTAAGGATACCCCAGAACAACGCCCCCCAGAAGACGACCACCCAAGAGTATTGACAGTCTTCGAGACATTCACTTCAAACAGCAAGCGCAAAAGGGCACTTCGCGAGCTCAACGAAGTCCGCCAAATCGCTGTAATAAACCCATGGAACGACACGGCTATAACATTCAATGCCGGTGACGAACCAAAGTATAGAACAGTACAAGCGCCTGCCGCGTTAGTACTCAGTCCCATCGTGGACGGGTTTTGACTTACCAAGGTCCTCATGGACGGCGGTAGCGGACTAAACCTCATTTATGAGGACACACTCCAGAAAATGGGAGTAGATAGGAGCCGCATCAAACAAAGTAACACAACCTTCCGAGGAATTATTCCTAGTCGGGAGGCATGGTGCGCGGGCAAAATCACACTTGACGTGGTATTCGGATCGTCAGAGAACTATCGATCTGAAGAAATAACCTTCCAAGTGGCCCCTTTCAGCAGCGAATATCACGCCCTATTGGGGCGAGATGCTTTTACACGCTTCCAAGCTATACCTCACTACGGATATATGAAGCTCAAAATGCCCGGACCAAACGGTATAATCACTCTCGCCAGTGACTCGGACATAGCACTCCGCGCTGAAAACAAAACCGCATCCCTGGCCTTGGAGGCGCTATCCGAAGCTCTCGCTGCCAAGGAATTAACCGTGCTACGCTCCACAGTGGATAGGAATGATGTGATCGTCGACAAATGCTCCAAATCCACCTTGTTTAAACCGGCAGAAGAAATAATCAAATTCCAGGTCCACCCAACAGACCCCAAGAAGACGGCATCCATCGGAGCTCAACTAAACCCAGCAGTTGACGCTGCACTACGAGAATTCTTGCGTGAAAACTGGGACATGTTTGCCTGGAACCCTTCGGATATGCCAGGGATCCCACACAAGCTGGCCGAACATAGCCTCAATATATTAAAGGGGTTTAAATCAGTTAAGCAAGCACTGCGGCGCTTTTCCGAACCCAAGCGACAAGCCATGGGGGAGGAGCTGGCCAAACTCATCGAGGCCAGATTCATTAGAGAAATCAAACATCCGGACTGGCTGGCAAACCTGGTGATGGTACCAAAGAAGGACAAATCCTGCCGCCCGTGCATCGATTTCAAAGACCTCAAGAAAGCCTGCCCTAAGGATCCCTTCCCCTCCCTGCATTGATCAAATCATTGACGCCACCGCAGGACACAACTCACTGTGTTTCCTCGATGCATACTCCGGATACCATCAAATCAAAATGAAGGAATCCGATCAAGCTGCAACAACATTTATCACCCATATGGACCATTCTGCTTCAATACCATGCCCTTCGGGCTCAAGAACGCCGGCTGAGGGAGTCCTGGATTAGGGGGTGTCTGGATAGCCGGACTATACCTTTGGCTGGACTCCTGGACTATGAAGATACAAGATTGAAGACTTCGTCCCATGTCTGGAAGGGACTTTCCTTGGTGTGGAAGGCAAGCTTGGCGATACAGATATGTAGATCTCCTACCATTGTAACCCTAACCCTAGCCCTCTCTGGTGTCTATACAAACCAGAGGGTTTTAGTCCATAGGAACAACAATCATACCATAGGCTAGCTTCTAGGGTTTAGCCTCCTTGATCTCGTGGTAGATCTACTCTTGTACTGCCCATATCATCAATATTAATCAAGCAGGAGTAGGGTTTTACCTCCATCGAGAGGGCCCGAACCTGGGTAAAAACATCGTGTCCCTTGTCTCCTGTTACCATCCGCCTAGACGCACAGTTCGGGACCCCCTGCCCGAGATCCGCCAGTTTTGACACCGACATTGGTGCTTTCGTTGAGAGTTCCTCTGTGCCGTCGCCATCAGGAAGGATGCCTCATCCCGTCTTTAAAGACGGTACCGTTGCTAAGGGAGCTTTGGCTGTCGGCCAAACTCTCCGGCTAGCAATCTTCACGTCAGCTTGGAATTCGCCGAGCAGCTAGATCCAATGGAGCTCTCTTCCCTAAACGAGCTCTTGGATCGCATCGCCGCCCTGGGAGTCGCTACAGATTATGACCAGATTGGGCCTAAACCCGATCTGAGAGAGATTAACTCTCCCCAGGTCACCCATCACGTTGCCGTGGTAGAGGGACAGTGCGACGACCCTTCATCTATCTTAAGGACTAGCTATGTCCGGATTCCCGATCCCTCCAAGCCGGATACCCGCGGAGGGGAGGACATCACTCAAGACCTGAACTTAAAGTCAGGCGACGGGCTAGATTCATTGGACAGCATCTAAGAATCCAAACTTCCGAGTTCGGAAACTCCTTGGCCTCTGGGTCTCAGATTGGGTAAGGTTTCAGATTTGATTCCACCCACCCACCCATACATAAGCGATCTATCCCAAATTAGGCAAGAGCCCGAAGAAACAGTACATCATTACTGGGCCAGATTCCTCCTGGTTATGAACAGGATAAAGGACTGCCACGAGGAAGACGCAATTTCATTCTTCTGCAATAATTGCACGGACAAGGGAATCCTCAACACCATAAGTCGCCGTGATATTACACGCTTCGCTGACTTGGCGTCCATAGTACAAAAGTACTGTGCGATGGAAAGCGCCTGGAAAACCGAAATAAAATTTTGGGACAATCCGGCCCTGAATACAAACCCAGTCCGAAATAAAAGGGTTCATCATCGCCAGACACCCGGGTTCAATACCAAAAAGCAAAAGCCCTCTACAGGGCATGGAACCGTACTGGAAGGATGGCTTAATGGACCCTGTAAAATTCACAGTGCAGAGGGCGCCACACCAACTCACAACCTTAGAGCATGTTGGATACTTCGGCAGGTGGCAAACATTGGCGAAGATCTTCTAATTCCAGAAGCCATAGAAAGCCACCCCAGAGACACCAGTACGGTATTAACAGTCTCTGAGACTTTTGCATCAAATAATATGCGAAAAAGAACACTCCTCAGCCTTGTCGAAGTCTACCAAGTAGCAACAATAAACCCATGGAGTGACACACTATTACTTTTAACGCCAGTGATGAATCTAAATTCCGAACAGCCCGAGCACCAGCCACATTGGTCCTCAGTCCAATAGTGGACGGCTTTCATCTTACCAAGGTACTCATGGATGGCGGCAGCGGATTGAACCTCATTTATGAGGAAACCCTTCAAAAATGGAAATAGACTGGAACCGCATTGAGCGAAGCAGCACAACCTTTAGAGGAATAATCCCCAGTCGGGAAGCGCGCTGTACAGGAAAAATCACACTAGATGTGGTGTTCGGCATGCCGGATAATTACAAGTCCGAAGAGGTCACGTTCCAAGTGGCCCCGTTCAGTAGCGGATATCATGCTTTGCTAGGGCGGGAAGCATTTACAATCTTCCAAGCAATACCCCATTACAGGTACATGAAGCTCAAGATGCCCGGGCCTAACAGAATCATCACTCTCGCTAGTGATCCGGACATAGCACTCCGTGCCGAAAATAAGACAGCCGCACTGGCCCTCGAGGCGCTATCTGAAGCCCTAGCGGCTGAGGAACTGACTGTGCTGCGCTCCACGGTGAATAGGGACGATATGATACTCGACAAAAGATCCAAGTCCACCTCCTTTAAACCGGCGGACGAAATAGTCAAATTCCAGGTCCATCCAACGGACCCTAATAAAACAGCTTCCATCGGGGCACAGTTAAACCCTGATGTAGACGCCGCACTGCGAGAGTTCCTACGAGAGAACTGGGACATTTTCGCCTGGCACCCTTCAGACATGCTAGAATCCCATGTAGGCTGGCCGAACACAGCTTAAATATCCTAAAAGGATTTAAGCCAGTCAAACAGGCTCTTCGGTGTTTTTCCGAACCTAAGAGACAGGCCATGGGCGAGGAACTAGCCAAGCTATTGGAGGCCGGATTCATCAAAGATATAAAACACCCAAACTGGGTAGCAAACCTGGTGATGGTACCAAAGAAGGACAAATCCTGGCGCCTGTGCGTTGATTTTAAAGACCTGAACAAGGCTTTCCCAAAGGATCCCTTCCCCCTCCCCCGCATCGATCAAATTATCGATGCTACCGCAGGACACGATTCATTCTGTTTCCTCGACGCATACTCCGGCTACCATCAAATAAAGATGGCAGAGTCATACCAAGCCACAACGGCATTCATCACACCATACGGCCCATTCTGCTTCAACACAATGCCATTTGGGCTCAAAAACGTCGGCGCAACATATCAACGCATGATTCAGACATGTCTGGCAAACCAGATCGGCAAAACAGTGGAGTCATACATAGATGATGTGGTCGTTAAAACAAGACATGTCAAATCTCTAGTAGACGACTTGAGGCTAACATTCAATAACCTCCAAACATACGACATGAAGCTCAACCCGGAAAAATGCATTTTCGGCTCCAGCCGGAAAGCTCTTGGGCTTCATTGTATCCAGTAGAGGAATTGAAGCAAATCCAGCCAAGATCGGAGCTCTGTCACAATTGGATATCCCGAAGGACCTCAAACAAATAAAAAAATTAACCAGATGCATGGCGGCTCTAAGCCGCTTTATCTCCCGCTTGGGAGAAAAGGCCCTACCGCTTTACCGCCTCCTTCGGAGCACCGAACACTTTGAGTGGACGGATGCAGCCACGGCCGGACTCGACGAAATAAAAGCCATCTTGGCAACAAACCCAGTCCTAGCCGCGCCAAACATTGGCGAACCAATGCTATTATACATTGCAGCAACCCATCAGGTCGTAAGCACAGTGCTCGTCGTTGAACGAGAAATGGACGGACACAAATTCCCCCTTCAAAAGCCGGTCTACTATGTGTCCACTGTCCTTACTCCGTGCAAGTCACGGTACCTGCATTATCAAAAGATTGCGTACGCGGTATTTATGGCATCCCGGAAGCTATGATACTACTTTCAAGAGTGTTCAATAACAGTAGCCTCGGAAGTGCCACTTAACAATATTATAAACAACCACGACGCGACAGGCCGGATTGCAAACTGGGCCATTTAGCTCCTCCCGTTCGACATAACTTACAAGCCACGGCGAGCTATCAAGTCGCAAGTTTTGGCCGACTTCATCACGGAATGGACGGAGGCCGAACTCCCTAAAGAGTACGGCACATATTCAAACTGGGTCATGCACTTCGACGGCTCCAAAATGTTGGCCGGTCTAGGGGCTGGCGTCGTTTTGACGTCCCCCATAGGAGACACAGTTCAATACGTACTCCAGATAATGTACACAGACTCCAACAACGCAGCCGAATATGAGGCCCTTTTACATGGTCTCCGGATGGCAGTATCCATGGGCATTCGCCTAGAGGTGCGCGGGGACTCCAACCTCGCAATATCCCAAATAAATGGAGACTTTGATGCCAAAGATCCAAAAATGGCAGCTTATCGCAACGCCGTCCTAAAAATGTTAGGTCAGTTCGAAGGGCTCGAATTTCACCATATAGCCCGAGAAAATAATCAGGCGGCAGATGTCCTGGCATGCATCAGCGCAAAACGCGATGTAGTCCCCCCCAACATCTTCTTGGAAAGGCTGTTCAAGCCATCCGTAGTATGGGAAGGGGAACCCGGCAATAAAGCCCGGACCCAACCACACTGCCCGACACCGAACACTCTGACATAATTGGGGGCTCTGCCAATGAAATAACACCTTCAACCCACGTAATAATGGTCGTCATCGCCCCGTGGACAGAACCATTCCTCGCCTACCTTACTAGGCAGGAACTCCTCGAGGACGAAAATGAGGCACGCTGCATAGCGCGGCGATCTAAAGCCTATAAAGTCCATGAGGGAGAGCTTTATAAGAAAAGCACTACCGGAGTCCTTCAAAGGTGCATCTCCGAAGAGGAAGGGCGGAACCTCCTGGCTGAAATTCATGCCGGACTCGGCGGTCATCACGCTGCAGCTCGGTCCCTTGTAAGCAAGGCCTTCTGTACAGGCTTTTATTGGCCGACGGCCCGGGCAGACGCCCAGGACTTAGTCCAATGATGCGTCGGTTGCCAGCTTTTTGCAAACCAAAGCCATATGCTAGCCACCGCCCTCCAAACTATCCCCATCACTTGGCCCTTCGCGGTCTGGGGGCTTGACATGGTTGGACCCCTTAAAGGCGGAACCCACAAGAAAAATACTTACTGGTCATGGTGGACAAGTTCACCAAATGGATAGAAGCCAAGCCTGTTAAGACGGTCGAATCCGGACCGGTGATAGACTTTATATCCTGGGTTGTACACTGTTACGGCGTCCCCCACAGCATCATCACTGATAACGGCACGAACTTTACGGCCGACGAGGTAAAACTCTGGTGCAAAAACAAGGGCATCAAGCTCGATTATGCTTCCGTCTATCACCCACAAACTAACGCCCAGGTCGAACGTGCAAATGGTCTTATCATGAGCGGCATCAAACCCAGATTAGTGCGGTCCCTTAAGGAATCTAATACGCACTGGGTAGAGGAGCTCGACTCCGTACTTTGGGGGCTGCGGACCACGCTGAATCGCACCACCGGATACACACCATTCTTCATGGTGTACGACGCAGAGGCAGTTTTGCCCTGCGACATAATTCATGACTCACCTTGAGTGCGCATGTATGAAGAAAGAGAAGCCGAGCTCGATCAGCAGGACAGTTTGGACACCTAGGAGGAAGAGCATGACGTGGCAAAAGCCCGTTCCACATTCTATCAACAGCAGGCTCGAAGATACCAAAGCAGAGAAGTACGGGCCAAATTTACAACGTTGGCGAATTAGTTCTATGCCTGCCGGACAAGAAAAAGGACAAACTCAAGCCCAAGTGGGAAGGTCCCTTCATAATTGACCAAGTCCTGACTGGAGGAGCGTACCGCCTGTGAGATGCATCGGATAACCGACTCGAGCCGAACCCATGGAACGCAGCCCGTCTCCGAAGATTCTATGCCTGGCGCCGGACTATGTGTTCGTCTCCTTCCTTTGTCCATTTTTATATACTTTCTGTCTTACATTTCTCTCCTTCTCCCCTCCCTCTCTCTTATAGCCTTTAAAGGCTCATAAAGTGATGCGCTATCCGCGCTCATTAAACCTGGGGGCTTCTTTAAACAGAAGCTTATTTATACGGGCTTCATGCCCAACACATGTGTCACACTTCCACATGTACCTTTTATTCACCATTATATGCATCGATATGACTTAAGTTTTGGCCAAGCTGGGTTGCCTGGCTCTTGTGCTTACCCCTACGTTCCTGATTGTCCGGCTAGGTGGTAAAGGGAGCACCTCTGCGATTGTTACTGCCGGGTCAGCCGGATGTGTACCTCAGACTGGGTGAAGCCGAAAGCTAGTGTTCTTAAGGGAATATACGGTCGGTGAACTAAAGATGATCTTTTTTCACTTATTTATCTATACGCCCCCGGATGTTTTTCCTGCGTCTCTTTTCGCAGAATGGACATGCACTTTAGGGCATGCCTCCCAGGGAAAGGAACCCCTAACGGAACTATTCTCCCTGGAAGATGTTTCTTACTAACCATGTAATATAACATAACTAGTTGGGCACTTGTCTGTTCAAGCACTAATGACCCCTACGCCTGGTCTCCATGCATACCCTGGTTCTTATATAACCGCGAGGGTATTCAGACACACTCCGGACCGCCAGGTCCCAAGGTTGAAGCGAAAAGGTCGGCCATGACAAATGATCTACAATCCGGCTAGAAGGCATTACACATGTCAATTAAAATTACATAGTCAACCTGACTGATTGTATTCCTCTTCAATACCATCTAACAGGCTGTCTAGTTTACAGTCCTGTTGGGAATACTTCGCGGCCAATTCTACTTGGCCGTATACTAAGCTCACAGGGATCTCCTTACCATCGGGCCCCACGGGTCCAACCTCGGCCATGTGGTTTGGGTCAGCCTTCGTGTACCGCGTCTTCACCATGGCCCAGGCCTCCCTGGCGCCTTGACGGCAGGCCGACATCTTCCACAATCGGAAGCGCCACCGCGCTCCCTTCAGCTTCTCTACAAGCTCTCCAAGGCCTTCGGGCATGGAGATGGATGGCCACAAGGCCTGGGCGACGCCTTGCATCACCTGCCGAACTTGCTCGTGTAGTTGTGAGAGCTCCGGAAGAAGGTCACCCATAGAACCGGGCATTTCCTCTATAGGACGACCTGTTAGCATACCTACAGACATTACTCTGTTAGTGGACTTCCTCGCCGAACTCTTTTTTCAAATTTCGTTTAAGCACTTACTAAATATGCCGCGTCGAAGCCGCTAATTCTCCTTAACGGAGTCCAACAGCTGGGCACGAACATCCTTCAGTTGACCGCCCAGCTTGGTGTTGGCATCTTGGAGATCGTTCTTCTCCCGCCTCACCTTTGTCAGCATGCTCTCACTAGCCTTCAGCTGGCGTAGGAGTTGTTGCTCTTCCGGATTTAATCCGGCGCCATCTGCAATTTCATTTGTCAGATTTGCACCCACGCCGCACTTCACAAAATACTTATCTTTCGAAGCTTATATTACCAGAGGGGGTCTCCTTGGGCTCCCCTGCCGCGGCTAGTGCGGCCTCAAGTTGGGCTTTGCACTCTTCCAGCTCCTGGGATAGTAGGGTATTCTTTTCTGTAAGAACCTGCATAACAAATGATCCTTAAATCAGTTATTCTAACTGTTTCAAGTCTCGGGGGCTACTGGTATATATAATTACCAAAAATTTCTTACCCATATGTCTTTTACATATTGCTCCGTGGCTCTGGCTAGACCATTTTGAGCGGCACAGAGGTACGCATCTCCCGAATTGAAGGCATCCAATGCCTCTTGGGAGAAACAAGCATCACGAAGAACTGTCCGGTGACGCCTATGGTTCATGGCACTCTCCACCTCGGAATTGGTGGCAGACAGCCTGTCTGCATCCTCTGTCAGAGGAGCGTCCGGTGCGTGCCTTGTGTTCGCCTCCGCTTCCGGACCAGGCTTTGGAGCCTAGCTGGTGGAGTCGCAATTGGCACCCTCTCCGGATATAGTCCGGTGAGGTGTCTTCGTCCTGAAGAGAGCACGAGCGTTAATATGCCTTGAAGGAATAACACCTGGGAATAAGATGGCGCGCTATACCTTTGCGCCGGCGTCTTAGTCCGGACCGCACTTCTTTTCAGCCTGCGGGGCCTTGCCGCCCCTCGTTGGCTAGTCGCCGCAGGCTCGGCCTCTCGTCTCAAGGACCTCCCCTGCAAAACACGGTTGTCATACGGCAATCGAAAACACGCGAGGATAGATCCCTTTTCAAAGTGTTGGGACTTCGGTCTCAGTTACCTGTGAGGCTGGGAGTAGCCCTGGGTAATCGGCCGTAATGGCCACCAAGGCGTTGTCCTTGCTCAATTGATGAAACACCCCATCAATCAGCTCCATATATAAGTCCGGATCCTCTTGAGAGGCCGGGTCAAGGGACCGTCTCGGATCCTCGGGTTGTGGAGGAGGGCTGTTTATCTCTTTAACAGCCTGACGCAGTTCCTGCGTTGAAGTCATTAGACTGAATATTTAACGATGGGAATATAAAACGGATGGGCAAGTAAAAGTGTCCACTTACCCAACTTGGGGGATTGTACATAGAAAATCCACCCTGTGGGTTGACGCGGAGAAATTCCTCCTCTTCTCCCTTGTACAAAGCGGACAAGATCTTTATTAGAGCAGCAGCCGAATCCGGCCCCTTACGGCCGTGGCGGGTGGCGTCGTCCTCCCCGTTGAAGTCCCACATGGGGTGGCCTCTATACTGAAGCGGCTGCACCCCTCGCATGATGCATGCAGCCATGACCCCGATCATGGTCAGTCCGGAATGAGCTAACAATCTTATCCGGCCCATCAGGTAAAAAACGTCCTTGTCACTTTCCCTCTGAGGGCTCCATGGACGCTAGCTTAGGCGCTTCTTTAGGGGAGCACTGTCGAACTCAAGGAGGCCGATCCGGACAGGATCCGGCAGCGGGACGTCCTCTATATAAAACCATTCCAAAGGCCAGTCCTCGGACACCTTCTTTGGGGTTCCGGATAGATATCCGGTCCCGGCGATGCGCCACACTTCGGCTCCGCCCACTTGATATATTGACCCCTTCTGAGAACGGGGCACAAGGCAGAATAGCCTTTTCCACAGCGCGAAATGAGCCTCGCAGCCCAAAAATAGCTCGCAATGGGCTACGAAGCCCGCGATATGCAATATGGAGGCAGGCGTGAGGTTGTGCAGGTGGAGGCCATAGAACTCCAGGAGCCCCCGGAGAAACGGATGAATTGGAAATCCGAGCCCTCTTATTAAGTAAGGGACAGGGCATACCCGCTCTCCTTTGGAGGGATTGGGGGCGCTCTCCGCTTGCTCTCCGCCATTATAGGTGGCAAGTCCGGCTCGAACCGGGACCATATAGGCCGGGGGGAGAAATCCCTTGGTCTGGAGCGTCACTAGCTCGCTGTGCAGGATGGAGCATCTCTCCCAATCTCCAGGCTGAGGGCTGGAAGGGCGAGAGGAGGAGCTGTGGCGGCCGGCCATGATAGAATGGACCTCTGTCGGATACGCTCCGATGAATACTCGCGGAGGGGAGAAGGTGTGGTTTGGATCTAAATCCTCGTCCCCTTAAATAGGCGGCTCATTCATGCGGCTAGGGGTGTAAATGTAAAAACACCCTGACTTTTCGTATTCATTTGACACGTGGAAGATGGCCATTATTGGGCGTAGAAGCCAAGGAGCGCTACATTTACAAGAAACCGGACATTATTCAACAGGTACACGAAATTTGGAGGAGAACCCGCCTTGCAATGCCGAAGACAATCTGTGCGGCGGACTCGTCGTCATTGAAGCCTGGTTCGAGGGCTACTGAGGGAGTCCTGGATTAGGGGGTGTCCGGATAGCCGGACTATACCTTCGGCTGGACTCCTGGACTATGAAGATACAAGATTGAAGACTTCGTCCCGTGTCCGGAAGGGACTTTCCTTGGCGTGGAAGGCAAGCTTGGCGATACGGATATGTAGATCTCCTACCATTATAACCGACTCTGGGTAACCCTAGCCCTCTCCGGTGTCTATATAAACAGGAGGGTTTTAGTCCGTAGGAACAACAATCATACCATAGGCTAGCTTCTAGGGTTTAGCCTCCTTGATCTCGTGGTAGATCTACTCTTGTACTACCCATATCATCAATATTAATCAAGCAGGAGTAGGGTTTTACCTCCATCGAGAGGGCACAAACCTGGGTAAAAACATCGTGTCCCTTCTCTCCTGTTACCATCCGCCTAGACGCACAGTTCAGGACCCCCTACCCGAGATCCGCCGGTTTTGACACCGACACCGGCTCCACATATCAACGCATGATTCAAACATGCCTGGAGAAATAGATTGGAAAAACAGTAGAAGCTTATGTTGATGACACCGTCATCAAAACCAGGCACGTGGAAACACTAATAGACGACTTACGTCTTACATTCGACAACCTCAGCGCGTATGACATCAAGCTCAACCCAGAAAAGTGTGTCTTCGGCGTCCCCGCCGGAAAGCTACTGGGCTTTATCGTTTCCAATAGAGGAATCAAACCAAACCCAGCTAAAATCCGAGCTTTTTCACAATTGGCTAAGCCAACAGATCTCAAGCAAGTTCAAAAACTCGCAGGTTGCGTAGCAGCTCTAAGCCGCTTTATCTCCAGATTAGGAGAAAAGGCACTGCCACTCTATCGCCTTCTACAGAGAACCGACCACTCCGAGTGGACGGACGCGGCAACAGCCGTACTGGAAGAAATAAAAACCCTTCTTGCGGGTAACCCAATCCTGGCCGCACCAAACACCGGCGAACCGATGTTATTATACATATCGGCAACACACCAGGTGGCGAGCGCCGTACCCGTCGTTGAACGAGAGCAGGACGGACATAAATTCCCGCTTCAGGAGCCAGTATACTACGTCTCTACTGTCCTTACACCATGCAAATCCCGGTACCCTCATTATCAAAAAATAGCATACACGGTCTTCATGGCATCCCGGAAGCTCCGTCACTACTTCTAGGAGTGTTCGATCACGGTGGCCTCCGAAGTGCCACTCAACGACATCATAAATAACTGCGATGCTACTGGCCGGATTGCCAAATGGGCCATTGAGCTCCTGCTATTTGACATTACATAAAAACCACGTCGAGCCATCAAATCCCAAGTACTGGCTGACTTCTTTGCTGAATGGACAAAGGCCGAACTCCCTAAAGAGAACGACACATACTGCAATTGGGTCATGCACTTCGACGGCTCCAAAATGCTGGCAGGGTTAGGAGCGGGTGTCGTCTTAACGTCCCCTACCGGAGACATCATCCAGTACGTTCTCCAAATATTATACACAGACTCCAATGATGCAGCCAAATACGAGGCCTTATTGCATGGTCTCCGGATCGCTGTCTCCATGGGCATACAACACTTAGAAGTGCGCGGGGACTCGAACCTTGCAATATCTAAAATAAATGGAGATTTCAACGCCAAAGATCCAAAGATGGTAGCGTATCGTAACGCAGTCATAAACATGTTGGCCCAGTTCGAGGGGCTCGAGTTCCATCATGTGGCTCAAGAAAGTAATCAAGCGGCAGATGTTCTCGCTCGTATTGGCGCTAAGCGCGACCCCGTCCCATCGAATATCTTCCTGTAACGGCTCTTTAAGCCATCCATGGCGTGGCAGGGGGAAAACGTCAATGCTTGTCCGGACCCAAACATAACCCCAGATCCCGGAAACATCGACATAACACCATCGGCGCATCTCATCATGGTAGTCATTGCCCCATGGACCGAACTCTTTCTGGCCTACCTTAATAGGAAGGAGCTTCCTGAGGACCAGAATGAGGCCCGCTGCATTGTCCGACGCTCGAAGGCCTACAAGGTTCATGATGGAGAGCTCTACAAGAAAAGCGCCACCGGAGTCCTTCAATGATGTATATCCGAGGAAGAGGGGCGACAGCTCTTGGCTAAAATTCATGCCGGACTCGGCAGGCACCACGCCGCAGCTTGGGCCCTTGTTAGCAAGGCTTTCTGTACAGGGTTTTATTGGTCGACGGCCCGAGCGGATGCACAGGAACTTGTCCAACATTGCGTTGGATGCCAACTCTTTGCCAATCAAAGCCATATGCCCCCACTACCCTACAAACAATCCCCATCACTTGGCCTTTCGCGGTCTGGGGACTTGACATGGTCGGACCCCTTCAAAGGGGAAGCCATAAGAAAAAATATCTGCTGGTTATGTTGGACAAATTCACTAAGTGGATAGAGGCTAAACCGGTCAAAACGGCTGAGTCCGGCCCGGTGATAGACTTCATATCCGATGTTGTGCACCGTTATGGTGTCCCACACAGCATCATCACTGACAACGGCTCCAATTTCACAGCCGACGAGGTAAAAACCTGGTGTACTAATCTGGGTATTAAACTAGATAACGCCTCCGTCTACCACCCACAAACCAATGGTCAAGTCGAACGCGCCAACGGTCTTATTATGAGCAGCATCAAGCCCAGACTAGTGCGGTCTTTAAAAGAATCAGACAAGCACTGCATTGAGGAGCTTGACTCCATCCTCTGGGGGCTGTGGACCACGCCCAACCGTACTATCGGGTACACACCTTTCTTCATGGTGTATGGTGCAAAGGCCGTATTAATGCCCTGCGATATTATTCACGACTCACCTAGAGTGCGTATGTACGAAGAAAGAGAGGCCGAGCTAGATCGACAGGACAGCCTACATGCCCTGGAGGAGGAATGCAATGTCGCAAAAGCCCGTTCAGCAGTTTATCAACAGCAGGCTCGAAGATATCAAAGCAGAGAAGTATGGGCCAAGACTTACAATGTTGGCGAACTCGTTCTATGGCTCATGGAGAAGAAAAAGGACAAACTCAAGCCCAAATGGGAGGGTCCCTTCATAATTGATGAAGTTCTCACCGGAGGAGCGTACTGCCTTTGCAATGCATCAGACAATCACCTCGAGCCGAACCCCTGGAACGCGGCCAGGCTCCAGAGATTCTATGCCTAGTGCTACACCCCTTGTTCGTCTCCTCCTCCCTGTAGTTCCCATTATTTTTCCTCTCTTTTTCGATTACTTTCTTCTATTTTCACTTTAAAGCTTTGATGCGGCTAGACCGCACACCATTGGCACATACATCTTTCCACATGTACGCCACTTGTACCTGGGGGCTTCTCGGACAGAAGTCCTTGTCATTGCTTGAGCATCAAGCTCCTCACATATGAGTTTTTTTCCATATGTACCTTTTCTTCGCCACTATATGCATCGATATGACTTAAGTTTTGGCCAAGCTGGGTTGCCTGGCTCCTGTGCTTATGCCCTACGTTCCCATTAGTTCGGCTAGGGCATAAAGGGAGTACCTCTGCGATTGTTACTGTTGCGTCATCCGGATGTGTACCTCAGACTGGGTGAAGCCGAAAGCTAGCATTCTTAAGGGAATATTCGGTCGGTGAATTAAAGATGTTTTTTACACTCACTCTGTTGTGCACCCCCAGAAGTTATACAAACCGTGGTGCTCACACCACAATTCGGACATGCACATTAAACGCATACACACCCAGGGAAAGGAACCCTTAATGGAACTATTCTCTCTGGAAGATGTTTCTTACGATATCAATGTAATATAACATATCTAGCCGGATACAACTTGTCTGTTCAAGCAACTATGACCCCTACGCCTAGTTTTCCAGGCATATCCCGGCCTATTCGGCTGCGACGATATTCAGAAACACTCCACACCTTCGGGACCGGAGGTTGAAGCAAAAAGGTCTGCCATGACAAATGATATGTGATTTGGCTAGATGAGGAAAGTACATAGTCACTTGGACTCGCACACCTCCTTTTCTATACCTTCCAACAGGCAATCTAACTTACAATCCTGTTGGGAGTATTTGGCGGCCACCTCTACTTGGTTATACACTAAACTTACGGGAATTTCTTCCCCATTCGACCCTAGCGGTCCGACACGAGCCATGTGATTAGGATCTAGCTGCTAGTTGCTTCTTTTGTTGGACGACCTTTGTCAATACACGCTGGCCCGCTGCTAGTTGCTTTTTGGCTCCACGTTCTTCGCTTCGAGCGATGTTCAGCTGCTCTTGTACTTGGTCTAACAACCGAACATAAAGATTAACACCCAGATCCGCACTGTCGGCATATCATTTTGAATTTTCGATATAAGGAAACATTACCGGGAGATGCCTTGTATTTCTCCAGTTCGGCATTGGCAGCAAGCAGCCGGCGCTGACACTTTTCTAGCTCCTGAGCTAGCTGCGTGTTCTTCTCTGTAAGCACCTGGTAACACATTGATCCTTAAATCAGTTGTTTCAACTCCTTTAAGTCTCCGGGGCTACTGGTTATCATAGTCAGACAAAATAAATTTACCTACACATATTTCAAATGTTGCTTTGTGGCCCTGTTAATCCCATCTCGAGCAGCTCGGATATATGCATCGGCTGAGTTGAAGGTGTTAAACGACTCCTTGGAAAAGTCAGGGTCATGTAAAATGGCCCGGCGGCGCCGATGATTCATCGCACTTTCCACTTTTCAGTTGGTAACGGATACATCATCCGAGTCCTCGGCTGGAGGACAGTCCGGCTTCGCCTCCGTATCAGCCCCCGTCTTCATGGTAGGATTTGAATCCTGGCTACGGGAAGTACGGCTGCTCGAACCTCCGGATACAATCTGGCGCATCTTTCTCCTGACACATGGATAACAGGAAGGTCACGGTTGGGCATGACTGCTTAGGTGCAGGTTGGCGGATTCATACCTCTTCGATGAAGGCACGGCCGTATCTTCGTTTGCCTTCCTCTTGGAAGACTCGCCCGGCGTGGGGGGCGCACTCTTCGAAGGTACCCTGGGAGTAGTACGGCGCGCCAAACCCTTCCCCTTTGGAGCACAATGCGGTGCGGTGGGTAAGAAGGAAGGAGAAATCTCTGTTTGAATAAGGTGCATTCGGATCACTTACGTGTGAAGCTGGAAGAAGATCGGGGTAGTCAGCGATGATGGCCACCTCCGTGCCATCGTAGCTCGTCTGGTAAAACACCCTCTCCGCAAGCACCACAAATATCTCCGGATCCTCTTCGAACCCGGGATCAAGCTCCCGGTTGTGATCCTCCGGCTGTGGGGCGGGATTATAAAATCGCTCGGTGACTTTTCGCCAGTGCTGTCATTGGCAGACAAAGTTAAAGAGTTCATCAAAGGCAATCCGAAAATGGAAGGAGTAAAAACAGAGGGTTCGGGCCTTACCCAGCTGGGAGGGTTGTACATAGAATACCCATCTCTGAATTTGATGTGGAGAAATTCCTTTTCCTCCCCTTTGAACAGTTCGGCTAATGTTTTAGCCAAAGCGGCAGGGGTATCCGGACCTTTCCAGCCGTAGCGAGAGGCGTCGTCCTCCCCATTGAAGTGTCACACTGGGAGCCCTCCGTATTGGAGTGGTTGAACCCCTCGCGTTATGGAAATCGCAATAACCTCAATTATTGTAAGTCCGGACTGAGTGAGCTCTTTCATTCTCCTCATCAGCTGACGAACCTCCACGCCATCTGCCTCTTCGAGACTCCGGGGACACCAACTGTGGCGTTTCTTCAGTGGGACGCGCGCAAATTCGGGAAGACCCTTTCGAACCGTGTCGGGAAGCGCAACGTCCTCTATATAAAACCATTTGGAGGGCCAGTCATCATGTGCCTTCCTTGGTGTACCGGATGGATATCCGGTATCGGCGACGCGCCATACTTCGACTCCGCCCACTTCAAATATTGACCCTTCATGATTACGCGGGACGAGACAAAACATCTTCCTCCACAACTCGAAATGAGCCTCAACGCCCAGGAAAAGTTCGCATAAAGCAACGTAATCCGCAATGTGCAGAATAGAGGCCGGAGTGAAGTTGTGCAGCTGGAGGCCGTAGTACTCCAGGAGCCCTCGGAGGAACGGATGGATAGGAAATCCAACGCCTCTTAACAGGTAGGGGACCAAACACACTCGCTCTCCCCTGGACGGATTGGGGAAGTCCTCTGCCTGAGTCCCCTCGTTGAAGGAAGCTAGCCCTGCTCGAACAGGGACTAGATCTGCATGGGGAAGGTATCCCTATGTTTGCAACTTCGTCAAACGGCTATAAGACACGGAACACTTCTCCCACTCGCCTTTCTCTGGGCTGGGACTAGCGGAGGAGCTAGGGATGCTAGCCATGATGGAATGGTTTCCCCTATGCAGTCTCCGGGGATTTCTTCTGCGCGGCACTGAATGGATCTAGGATCCAATCTCGTTAAATAGGAGCTCTTCCTCGCATGGATGAGGTGTTATTCGCAAAAAACACCCTGACTTTCCACATTCGCTCAACACGTGGAGGATGAAGATTGTTCACCGCATAGAAGCCAAGGAGGCAACATTAGGGTTAATGGTTGAATACATTACTTGGAGATCATTGAAGGGGGAATCCGCCTTGCAATGCCGAAGACAACATGTGTGCTGAGCACTTCGCTACTGAACACTGGTTCGGGGGCTACTAAGGGAGTCCTGGACTAAGGGGTCCTCGGGCGTCCGGCCTGTTATCTATGGGCCGGACTGATGGGCTGTGAAGACATGAAGACCGAAGACTGCACCGTGTCCGGATTGGACTCTACTTTGCGTGGAAGGCCAGCTTGGCGACCAAAGATTCCTTCTTATGTAACCGACTCCATGTAAAACCTAGATCCCCTTGGTGTCTATATAAACCGTAGGGGGTAGTCCGGAAAAGATAACATATATACTCATTACCATATTCATAGGCTAGCCTTCTAGGGTTTAGCCATTACGATCTTGTGGTAGATCAACTCTTGTAATACTCATATTCATCAAGATCAATCAAGTAGGAAGTAGGGTATTACCTCCATAGAGAGGGCCTGAACCTGGGTAAACATCGTGTCCCCTGTCTCCTGTTACCATCGATCCTAGACGCACAGTTCGGGACCCCCTACCCGAGATCCGCCGGTTTTGACACCGACCCCCGACACCCTGACACCACACCGCGGACCACACCCCGACCCCGACCCTGACACCCTGACACCCCGTCCCCGACACGACACCCCAACACGACACCCCGATACCCCGACACCCTGACACCACACCCCGACCCCATATATATTTGTGTTGATTGGGTATATTTTTATTATGTTCATGATTATGATACACTTAAATTATATACATATTGTTATGTTCATGTCAGGTATCCAAATTTTTTATGTTGTACTAATTTCGTTTACTTTTTGTCATTGCAAGTGTTGACAGGATGGTGGGCAAGGGTCCAGAGCGCCCCGATCAATCCTCCTGCGAGCGCTACTAGGAGGGGTGGTTCCATTATTCCAGCCCAGCCCCTCCAGTGAGCGTTGCTAGACAATATGCAGACAACTACGGCGGGTGCTTCTTCTTCGGCTAGGAGAGGTCGGGGAGGACGAAGAAGGCTGGTAGAGGTGGACATGGTAGCGGGAGAGGTAGGAAGGCTGCTATGCCTTCCTCGCCGCCACCCTCAGCTGATTCACCCGACCACAGGACTGCTCTGTCTGACATGGACCCGTCTCGGACTCTGGTCCATGAGCCTCCGGTCGCCGATCCTTCAGCCCAGCAGACTCGGGTCGCTGATCCTTCGCCCCACCTAACTCGGGTCGCTGATCCTTCGCCCCACGTGAGTCCGGTCCCTAAGTCTTCATCCCAGAAGACCCCGATCATGGGGTCTTCGTCCCAGAAGACTCCAGTCACGGGGTCTTCGTCCCAGAAGACTTCGATCCCGGAGGCTACTGGCCATAGTGATGGTAGCGAGGACGCCTTTTCTGATGATAGCTACAGCAACGATGAGCTGGTTGAGAAGGTCAAGAAGGTCTACAAGCATGGATGTACAAACTCCTGCCCGTGCCGGCGACCCCCGACCAAAGGTGGTTAATTGCGCCTAAAGGGTTGAAGTAAGTGCATTTAATATTTTTTAACATTTTTCTTCATGTTCCTTCAAATTAATATCTAATGTGTTGGCCTTGTCATACTTCAGGGGCTGGGTACACCCCCATGGTGTCCGTAGGCCCAACCAGGTCCTTGGTGTGATTTGCCATCAGCACTTCCCTAGGTGGGTCATGTTGCCCGGTGAGGGTCAGGTTCCACAACTAGCACTGAGCTGGGAGCTGTACTCGGTTGCCCCAGCCCTGACGGGGGAGATGGTTGGTGGTGTCTTGTGCGAGATGGTGGCCGACATGGTGTTCTGTCGGTTTTGGGTAATTTCTCCTTTACAGAATTAAAAGTCAACACTACCTAGTGATTACCTAGTGATTGTACTAATCAATGTTGTCTTGTTTGATTGCAGACCTTCTACAGGGTTTCAGAGGGAGAGCGGGAGGCCGCGTCTATGGTTGTCGAAACCGAGTGCAAGCGCCTACTTCAGAACTTATGGCACGAGGCTTGGGTGCAGGCCATTTGAGACTACTACGCCTCGAAGGGTATTAGGAGGGCCAAGACGAAGTGTCGCGGCAAGTTTCTTAGTAAGGAGATATACATGAAGGTAATTACCTATTCTTAAGGCCTTGAACTAAGTTTTCTTGATTTGATTCATAGGCGTGGCGCTGAAATTTCTCTTGACTAACTTAGGTGCCCCCGAGATGGTGTGTGGATAAGATGGACTATTGGGAGGCGTTGGTGGATGCGTGGTGCTCTCCCGAATGGATAGTCGAACACCAGAGGGGCAAGGATAAGCGCGACCGAATGGAAGGTGTGCCACACCATCAAGGGAGCTCCAACCTGTTTGAGTATGGGGATAACTGGGTATGTGGTTTGCTACATGATTCATTTAATTTCATTCTTCATGATAGCATCTATCCCTTCCAAAATGACTTAATATGCTTAGTTAGTTAAAAAATGGCATAACTACCTTGGATAGTTCATTTATTACGTATTTAGCTCCAAAATGACATAATAACCTTAGATAGCTCTATAAAATGACTTTATATGCTTTAGTTAGTTAAAAAAAATGGCATAACTACCTTCGATGGCTCAATAACGACCTAAAGTAATCTTAGCTAGTTCATTCATGACATAATTAGCTCTAAGATGACAAAATAACCTTGGATAGCTCTATAATGACATAATTAGCATACTTTGGTCAAAATGGCATAATAATCTTGGTTACCTCGAAAATGACCTAAACTAAGCTTATTTTCCTTGAAAATGACGTAATAACCTTTCTTAGCACCAAAATGACCTATTTACATAGCAATATCATTCTTCATGCTAGCTTGAGCCCTTAACTAATATGTTGTTCCTCTCTCTCTCAGGCACACCACCAGAAGAAGCCTGTGCCAAGTCTGTTCAACCTCTATGGCATGGCCCATATGGCCCCGTACAAGAAGGCCAAGCCATTCATGGAGTCTGACCTAGATGATCTAGAGAGCTTCACCAACAAGTCCTCCCACCACAAGCTTGTGAAGTACAGAGACAAGGGGAAGGCGAGGAAAGAGGAGGACTTTAACTCAAGCCAGGATCCTTTTGATACAGAGTTGGTGTTTTTATCTGGTGGCGGGAGGTCCCATGGCTCTCAAGCCATTGGTGATGGACTGATGCATTGTCCTAAGACTCCTGCAGATCAAGAAGCGCCTGAGTAGCTCTTATCCTAAGATAACGCCTCGTGCACGGCCTGCGGAGCTCACCATGGCGGTTAGTTATATGGACTCTCTCACCTTTCCTCCATTACATTGTTTGTGCGTCCGTCGATGATTACAATGCTAACGAGGAGTGGTGTGTTGCAGGCTATTGTTGAGAAAGAGAGATTGAAGATGCAGGCACTTGTGGAGGAGGCACAAAGGGGGGCAACGGAGAGGGAGAGGGAGATGGAGGAGAGGACGGCTAAGCTATTGGAGGAGGAGAGGAACCAGAACGACAGCGCTAACCGGGCCCTATACGAGCTCATCATGGTACGTTTCTCGTGCATATTAGCCCAATCATGCACGTAATGTTCGCATTACTATCTAATATGACTGACTCGTGAGAACCAAATGTGCAGACCATGTGCGAGAAAAACGGTCAGGCCCCTCCGCCGATGCCCCAGATTACTCCGACGACCACGGTGAGTTCGATTTGAATGGTCGTTGCTTACTACTATTCACATTTCAGTTTGCGAACTTGCTAACGAGACATTGTTGGAAATGATCGTTGGTGCAGCATGGTTCCCGACAAGCATCGACCACTCCTTCTGCCAATGCCGGAACCCCGACTGGTCCTTCACCTCCGTCTGGCACTGGCGAAGCCCCGACCATTCCTACACCTCCGTGATAACGGTATTTTTCTTCTTATTTAGCGTGTTTAGTCCATTTATGACATAATTTAGCCTATTTAGTCCACAAATGACATAATAAGATGAAGAAAATCAAGGAAGAGGAAGGAAAGAAGGAATGGGACTTCTTCTTCTAGTCTTCTTCTCCTTCTCCTTCTCCTTCTCCTTCTTCTTCTTCTTCTTCTTCTTCTTCTCCAAAATGAAGTTAGCTCTAAGTTATATCAAAAATGGCATAATATGCTTAGTTAGGTCAAAAATGGCACAATTAGGAAGGTAAGCTAAAACGGCATTTTTCTTCTTATTTAGCCTATTTAGTCCATTTATGACATAATTTAGCCTATTTAGTCCACAAATGACATAATAAGATGAAGAAAATCAAAGAAGAGGAAGAAATGAAGGAATAGGAAGAAAAGAAGAAGAAGACGAAGAAGAAGAAGAAGAAGAAGGAGAAGGAGAAGAAGAATAAGAAGGACTTCTTCTTCTTCTCCTTCTTCTTCTTCTCCAAAATGAAGTTAGCTCTAAGTTATATCTCATAATATGCTTAGTTAGGTAAAAAATGGCATAATTAGCTAGGTAAGCTCAAAATGGCATTTTTCTTCTTATTTAGTCCATTTATGACATAATTTAGCCTATTTAGTCCACAAATGACATAATAAGATGAAGAAAATCCAGGAAGAGGAAGAAAAGAAGGAATAGGAAGAAAAGAAGAAGAAGAAAAAGAAGAAGAAGAAAAGAAGAAGAAGAAGTTCTTCTTCTAGTCTTCTTCTTCTTCTTCTAGTTTTCTTCTTCTTCTCCAAAATGAAGTTAGCTCTAAGTTATATCAAAAATGGCATAATATGCTAAGTTCACTCAAAAATGGCATAATTAGCTAGGTTAGCTCCATTTTACCTAAGTATGCTTACTTCTTCTTCTTCTTCTTCTTCTTCATTTTCTTCTTCTTCTTCTTCTGATTCTAGTCTTCTTCTTCTTCTAACTTTCTTGTTTCCCATTTTGCAGATTTAATTCACTGTATGGAAGCTTGCATGGATGGAGTGCTTGTTTCCCTTTTCTTTTTTTCTTTGTATCGATGAAAAATGTGGAACTTGTTATATGGATGCATGGAACAATGTGTTGGATGAACATTGTGATGTTACTGTAATATGTATGGATGGAACTCTGTTTCTTATTATGTATGTATGTTGTCATGGATGGAGCTATGTGTTGGATACATCATATGTCTGCTGTGCATGTGAAAAAAATATGTATATCTGTGTGTGAATTCCTGTGAAATTAAATGGATTCAAATAAAAACAAGGGATATGTAGCCTCTTTGCCGTCTGCTAGCAGACGGCGAAGCTCTTTGCCGTCTGCTAGCGGATGGCAAAGAGGACACATGGCACCTACCTGTAAAACCTGGGAACACTGGCTGCCTATTTGGTCACTTTGCCGTCTGCCAGTAGACGACAAAGATTCAAATCACTTTGTCGTCCGCTGGCGGACGGCATAGCTGGCCATGTGGCAGCTGCCCAGTGCTGCCTAGCTGAGCTCTTTGCCATCTGTCAGTGGACGGGAAAGTGATTTGACTCTTTGTCGTCCGCTGGCAGACGGCAAAGAGCACTGTTAACCCCCTAACGGCTGTCACGCCACCGCACTACCGTCCGTTGTCTATGTCGTCTGCTGCCCTTGGATGGCGGACGTCACAATCCTTTGTCGTCCGTTTCCAGGAAGCAGATGGCAAAGAAGGCCTTCGTTGGCACGTGTTCATCCGGACAGTTTGTCGTCTGCTGGCGGACGGCAAAGAAGTTTGCCGTCCGTGATCTATGCCTTTGCCGTCTGCCATGGCGGACGGCAAAGAAGCTGATTCCAGTAGTGCGATGTGCCGCTTCCTCGACAACCAGGCGGACTAGGTGCTCCGCGCGCCTAAGCGGGTGCTGCTTCTTTTAATTGCGGTTCGACTGACCCTGAATTGAAATCCGGGCACGCTGCTAACCTCTAGCAAAGGTGAAATAGTAAAGGGAGGAAACCTTGTGCATTTAGTATCACGAAGAAGATGCGGTAAGAAGCGCTCAGGTAGTTTCTTTCGTGGGATGAATACGGTGTGAGCATAGACATAAGGTTTGCACGAATAAGGGAAGAGGAATACCTCTTTCTGCTGGTAGTGTTGTGTACTCCTTCTGTTTTTCCAACGATCTTCTTGTGGTTCGCTTGAAACGAGAAGTTGTGGAGGACGGTGCAGCCTTGGACGAACCCATGGCCAAGTTGTTGAGTGTGGTGCGGTGGCCGTCTCTCAGCGGCAGGGAAGCAGATCTGAGGCGGCGAACGACGGCATAGCGCGAACAGCTCCGGTGCGGTGGACGGTTGCGGCAGTGGAGCGGAAGCAGTGAGGCGCAGGACGGCGTGGTCGGAGTAGTTCTGGTACGATGCACGTCGGCGTCGGTGTCGTGGAGGTAGCTCTACCTCGGCTTCAACTACTAAGTACTTGAGGGCGTTGCGGTTGCGGTTGCATTGGACGACGACGTCGGGGTACCGGCTCCGGCGTGATGGAGGAGGGCGGCGGTGGATTGGGCGCTATGGGGTGGAGGACGAAGGAGGCTGGGGTTTCGCGGCTGGCGGAGAGGGTGTTTTTGCGCCCACGGAGTATGAATGGGGAAACAGAGGAAGGCGGGGAACTTAAGGGGGAACAATGTTTCGGTTTGAGACGTGCTTGTTTGAAATTTGGGGAAAGTTACAAACTTTGCCCCCATCTAAATTTTTTGACATATTGCGGGTTGGGGGTAGGACAGTAATCTCAGGTGTCCCAAATGTGGGCGGGATAGATTTCAGCCGAGCGCATGGGTGTTTAGGCGCCCACGGCGTATGAATGCCTCTCGGAGGCGGTTGAGACTGACGTCTTGGTGAAGTTACAAACCTACCCCAGTTTAGACCTTTGGACATCAGGCCGATAGGCTACACGGGCCAGAGTTAGGACAATAACTTTCTACCACCAAACATTAGTCTCGCGCGGTTTCGGGTGACCAGAGGCCTATTTGGTGCTTTGTTCAATATTTGGGAGCAGAAGCATTAACGTTTTCAGTTCTTTTGAATTGAACATTCAGGATTTTTCAAACTTCACAAATCTTTACTCTTGAAAATCCTAAAGCTATGATTATTTTGGAATGGAGGTGGTACATTTGAATATACATTGTACATGAGTATATATTAAAAATATGCAACTTACCTCTGTTCATGCATGGTTCCAGATATAATCTCCTTGGTTGCAAAAAAAGTCAGACATGCGTATGAATATATATAGCATGTTCAAACGCACAACAAAGATTGATGCCCCCTTTTACAACTAATTTACAAATGCCATTATCTCGGGTTCAAATAGATGAATGCACTTCCTATGAATTCGAATCTTCGAAACCCTCTTTATGTTGAATTCGACATGTATTCTATTTTGTAGCTAGCAATTTGGAATGTGTCCATGCAAGTGACAAATGTATAAAGTGCTTCACACTAACAACATGGAGTGCACTAATTAATGTTTATATATGAATTGCAAAAGCATCCATTGCCTGTATTTCAAACCGCTCTCACTCTATGGATCGATAATATGAAATAAACACATGCACATGCTAGAATTCAATAGAGTATGGGTGTCTGATAGACCGATTTTCATCCATAGCAATTTGCAAAATTCATGATCTCATCCAAACATAATAATGCCATTTATATTTTAATTTAATGCGTAGAACCGCCTTTTACACATAGATGCACTATGCCTCGGCCCGTTCTCACAAACGCGCTATATATCTCTCTATCTACCGCATAAGTGCACACACTTTATATGCATCGGCATTTCTCTTTCACACATGCTCACAATCTCTCTTGGGGTGTCGGGGAGTCTCACGCACATGCTCTCTCTGTATCTCTCTCTCTCTCTGACTACTATGTACCACTCTTTTCACTAATCTCAGTTGGAAAACACTATTTCTCTCACATGCATATATACACACGCACGGTCTCTACTAGCCCTCTATACGCACATATATGTGCCTACGTGTCTCCCGCACGCACATTATCTTTTGGCCTCTCTCGCACACATTGCCCCCCCAGACACACCTCTCTCTTAGTAGTTGGTAGATATGATTCCATCATATCATTCGGTAGGATATCCCTGACTGTTAGGCTGGATGGTAATACGAGGTAAAGTTTTACCCTGCCTACTCCTGGTACTGTATATTAGTGATAGGGGTGTGTACAAAGTACACGTGAATACCAGGCATTGTGCGTGTGTGTATACTATCGACGAACTAGCCCCCAAGCTTCTATAACATACTGGGGGCCTAGGGTTACAAATCATATATAGTCAGCTTATCACCAGTGGGCATAGAGTCCTCCGCGACTCTGGTAGCTAGCTTCGTGTTATACGTTGAGTCCTCCACATGGGTCTTCGTATGACGCGTCTCGATCCAACCTATGTGGCATAGGATGGAACCGACCCATGAGTCCTCATGTTGATCCACCACAACTAGAAATGATGTGCCCACCACACCACACACGCAATCGACCACTAAGAAAATAAGCATATACAATAGTACAATGTTATACATGAAAGTCAATTGCATGGTGCATCCAAAAATATTTGTTCTGCATTGTGAATGTTTATATATTCTCCTAAAATATTAGTCACGGGAAAGAGAAACGAAGGGAATATCTCTCCTTGTCTCCATCGGACATCCCCTCTTTCTACACCACTTTCACGTACGCACACAAACTATCTCTCAGCCCTCTAAAAGTATGCATGCCCACGACATATTCACACATGACGGTCACTGTATTTCAAGCTAAAGCACTATACGGTCACTGGAGTGCAGAATATGCTCATTACGGTCACCGTATACATTCTCGTGGTGATCATATGGTATCTAGCTCATGATATGTCTCCGTATTTTCTTGATGACTCTGACAGACTTTGCATTTGATGCGTGCTCCATATTTTGTTGACGACACTTACGGTCATTGTATTTGAAGCGAAAGCACGATATGGCCACTGGAGTTCAGAATAAGCTCATCACGGTCACCACATATATTATGTCGTGCTAACCAACATGTGGTTGGATGGTTAGGAGGACAGTGGTTTCTCGAGCCCACCAGGGTTAAAGTCCCGGTGCTCGCATTTATCCTGGGTTAATTTCAGTATTTTCCGGCGATGTGCGTTCAGTGGGAGGAGACGTTCCACTCAACTACGAGGCACCTATGGTGACTTCGTAAAATCTCAAGATCATATGCTGGCTCACGCTCTCGAAGGTGCTCATAGGGGTAGGGTGTGCGTGTGTGCGCTTATAGCGGTGAGTGCTTGCGCGTATATATGAGCCCTTGCGTCTGTACCGTGTTAAAAAATACATGTCATGATTATACGGTCACTGGCTCACCCGTACAACTACGTATTTTGTTGATGACACAATCAATTGACCAGTCAAATGTTCCACGTGGCGCAACTAGTGTTGCACCATCGGGACGCGTACCCATGCGGCCCACCTATCAGCCCGTATATGAAAGAAAGAAATGGTAGTTTGAGTCTGTACTGTGTTAATAAAATACATTTTAGGGTGATCATACGGTCACTGGCTCACCATACAACTCCGTAATTTGTTGATGACACGATCAATTGACCAGTCAAACGGTCCACATTCAGCAGCGCACATTACCATAGGGCCCACCCATCAGCGCGTATATGAAGGACAGAAATGGTAATAAATTAGTGGTCGGTGGGTACTCGAAGTCGTGAGACCTCTGGTTGGCAGTCGCCGGTGGTGAGGGCGCGTTGATTGGGCGGTGGGGTGGGGTTCGCCGGAGAAAAAGCTCGGCACGGGGGGGGGGGGGCTAGAGGGATCGTCGGTGCGGCAGCGGACCAGCGGTGGGGAGTGGTTTCAGGGCGGCATCGCGGTGCGGGCCGGCCGCGAGTGGCGGGGGCCTACGGTTTGGCCGGTGGTGGCTGGCGGCTCAGGGGGGTGGAGTTTGCTGATAAACTGCAGACCCTTGATTTCATATCCAACAGCTGGAAAATCTAATGACCAGAGATGAAAAAGTCAGTCGATTGACGTGTAGCCTCACCCCGCACGTACACATGCACGCACGCAAGACACGCATGCATGCAGGCGTGAAACACTGACACGTACACATAATGAACACACGCACGCATGTAGGCATGCAACACTGACACATACACATGCACTCACGAACACACGCACGTACGCACACATGCATGCAACACAGAAACGTACCCTTGCACGCATGCAACACTCGCACGCCTGCATGCACACAGCACACGACGCAAGAAATACGCTCAACCAATACGTGCATGCACCCTTTGTTATGGACATGGATTGTTACAGGTATTAATCAATCTTATCCGTGATAAGCAGAACATTGATGTTTGCAGCGGTCTTTATGCATCACAACTTCTCGAACGGGCTATCAACATAGGTAGGCTTATCTACATGAAAAGGATGACGTCACACTCAATTAACAATCATCGGTTTATGAAAATGCCCGCTTCTACCGCCCTGGCCCACCAAAGGTTCCTCTGCTGTGCGCTGCCTGTGTTGGGTCACTGACATGCAGGCCATGTACCGAAAGAGCCCACAAGTCAGTGGAAGAACGGCGCTGTGTCCTACGTCAGAGTCGAGGGCGCCACTCGCTGCACGCCCGAGTGAACACGCCTCCTTGCCACATTCAAACGCTTCCATGAAACCCGCCCGTGTGGAAGCCGAGAAACCCACTCTGGACACACGTCCGTTCATGACGGGCTAGCATTAAACGCAACGCCGACCGAGCTCCTCCTGTCCACCGTCTATTTAATCTCCTATTTAAACGAGGCCAAACGCCGGCCAAGAATCGCACACCTTCGCCACTCCCCTATCTCCTCCTTCACCATTTTGTCCACTCTTACAATGGCTTATGAAGAGTAGTTATTCCACACAAGCCATTTGTCTAGGTTTGTATCTCTCACACACACCCACGTAGATGGGGGACGTGCACGAAGAGAAGAGGTGCACGCACAGCGCACGTACTCCCGTCTCTTTCCCAACCACACCCGCGCGGGTACACGGTGGAGCTCATTTCTCTACGAAAAGGCAGCCCACGTGGTAATTTGACTGTGTACTGGTTGTCCACTTGGTGAGGGAGGATCGTCTACCACGGGTGAACAAACAAATTGCGACCTGACGCGTTATGTTAAAGAAGAGGCAACCCATGTGGAGTCTACCTTAGAGGCAAGGCTCTATACTCTGGAGTACTTTTGATGTGTCCTGTCAACACGCAGAACGAGGAGAAGCTTGCTTAGTATGTCGTCTCCCCGCCCACGGGCGCGGTGGCTCACAGGATGAGGTGAAGCTTGCTTACTACGCCTTACACCCGCTCCCTCACCCACGCGCGCGGTGGCTCGCAGGACGAGGAGAAATTTTACTACTCCCTCCGTTTACTCCTCGTCCCTACTACCTTGGTTAGAGAGATTATCATATTGTTTGGAATATATATGTTCTTTAGTACTCCCTCCATTTACTTATACAAGGCCACTATAAAAAAATACATGTTGCATCTATACAAGGCCACAAATAGTAATCGAGACAAAAGTTACTACTCCCTCCTTTCCAGTTTATGGCTCAATTTCAAAATCTCTCCAACCAAGGTAGACGGTGAGTGGTCGAATTAATTTCGTACTCCTAGTTTGCACAAGTAATTAGTACGCTCGTTTTTCTCAAGAAGTTATGTTTACCGAGGCATTAATTAGAACGAATGCATGAATGAGCACTAAATTTCCATGAACTTCTACATGCATTGGTGAGTTTTCTCTTGACACTGCTTGCATCGGGTGATCTAACGCACCTCGAAATCCAACATGTGATGGTACTACTACTAGTAGTAGAATTGAGACTTATAAAACGGAAAAACGAATGTTTTTTAGATGAGCCCTATAAACCCTAGTGGGTACGTACTCCGTAAAATCAGATTTCCCAAAACTAAGTCGCTCAACCTTTATTTGCTTGTTTCCCTTCCTGCCTCCTTGCCTCGAACAGACTATGCCAAACTCCCCTGCCTGCCGCGCGGGAAAAGACCCGCCCTCGCCTTTTTTAGTCCGGGTTTGTATCGATGGATCGCGCGAAGCAGCAAAAACCCAAGCCGTGTCTTGTACTCCTCCGTCGACGCTCGCTTTCATGAATTATGTACTTCCTGTCGCCGACATGTGGGACATATAGCAACCGGGTCGACGTGTCAAGCACCAAATAACAGTGCAGAACAGCAGGGGGGACGCACCCCAGTCGTACCGCCCCAGTAGTAGTAGTAATGAGCAATGAGACGTCAAATCACAATGCCGCACCTTCCCAGACGGACGAAGCAACCATTATTTCACACTTCGGTTCGCCATCATCTCAAACCACGTAGTATTGCTTCTGCCTCAAGAGGGACACGCGCATCGCCTTGGTACATCATGACACGTGGGACCGCATGACAGGCCATGCTCCCCCGCCGATCGCTCGGTAAAATCACCTCATTTTTACTACTATACTTCCTCCGTATCGGTTTACATGGCATGCACGTCATTCTAGGTTGAGAATTTAACTGGCTATATATGTGATGAACAGTATATGTTTAGAAACTACATCCGCTTAATAATCCAATGATATACTTTTTGTGACATAGTAACTCAGATTTAGTTAGTCAAATGGATGACCTAGAACTACGTGCACGCCCTATAAACCGAGACGTCTAAAAAACGAGACGGAGAGGGTAGTTCAGTACGTATCTTTTTAGATCAATATAGTCGGGATTCACCAAGGAGCAAAACCAAGTGGTAGGCTGCACCTGTCGTGTTGGCGTAGCGACTCAAGCAGGGTCAGTCCGCACACGAAATGGCGACACACTTAACAGGACCCCTTTGGCCGACATGTGGCTCATCCACCGTCTTGTTCCACGTGCGATGCACCAAATTACAGTTCGGAGCAGCGGTTGGAATTGGAGGCACCCCGGTCGTAGCACCGCAGTAGTAGAAAATGAGCGATGAGGGGTCAAATCACAAAGCCCCACCTTTCCCGCATTAAGCTGGACGGACGAAGCAACCATCATTTCACTCTAGGGCGCAAGAGCATAAAGAAAAGAGAAAACCAATGATGCGTGCGGCAGCTACCTAGGGCACCCTAGGGTAGGGGTCTCCACTACAGATCTTTTTTTGAAAGCGCCTCCACTACAAATCGGCTTCTCCCTCGTCCTCTTGAAGAAAACCGATGATGCGTGCGGCGGTAGTGTTTGTAGGAGTACTACTAGGGCGTGCGGGGCCACGTCGTAGTAAACGGGAGAGGGATTGAGTTCGAGTCGACGCCTTAAATATGTGTGGGCCGCTTGGTTTTAGGGGAACGAGGCAGCATTTTGGGTTCGGGGACCAGTGGAGATATAGTACGTACAAAAAATTGTGGACGTAGGTTCGACCGAAAGGCAATGATGCATGGGCCCTGCATTTTGATATACCCGGGGCCGCGTGAAATTTGCTACTCTACTCAAAACTAGTAAGGTACACATGCATTGAACGCATGAGATTTCGAAACCAAATTATGAATAAATACACACTATAGCATGTAAAGCTTTGAGTCATATATGCATGATGTAGATGTTCGTTTAGTTCTTATAGTTCATCTCATTCAAAATCAATTAGTTTTATAAAAATGTTAAGATTCATGGGGTTGTGCATTGTAAAGCATAAAGTAAAAAACAAATAATGGCAATTCATTTAGAAAAAAATCAATTATGATACGGAAGATTCTAGAACAAAGGAGAAGTGCTTGTGTTTTGAGGTTTGTGCATTATGCTTAAGTTCAACCATGGAGTCTTCTAAATTGTACATGTGGCAGATCTGGTGGAATGTTGATGATATCCAACGGCCAGTAGTGCTCGGATTTGCCATCTCTGCACTGTCGGATTAGCTTCATCCAGCGACCATCTTTCAAGTTATTCGCACACTATATAGTTCTTGTGCCATAGTTGCATGTCTTGGAAAAAAGCTACTAGTGGGTTGTACTAGCTATTTAGGAATAGAAGATGTATACATGGAAGTTGTAGGGAAAGAGATGACATGGAGTATCTCAATTCCTATGAGTAGGGATTGGAAAAGAGATGTCATTTGGTTGACATCATAGGAACTTTTCTATTGAATCTAGAGATGCCATGTATCTCAATTCCTATGAGGAGGGATTAGAAAAGAGATGTAATTTGGTTCATATCATAGGAACTTTTCTATTGAATATACGCTAATGTTTATTTTCCTTTGAAATTATGGGAGTATAGAAATCCATTCATATGAACCAAGTGGCTCTAAAGCTATAGGAATGATATCATGTTTATTTCCTTTGAAATGTGGAGTATATGAATCTATTCCTACGAACCAATTGGCTCTAAAGGAAAAAAATCCTATAAAAATCATATCATATAGAGTTCCTATGATATTCCTCCACACCAAAGGATGGTTGAAATTGCTGCAGGTGATACGATGGTCTTTCTTTTTAGACTCCTCCCCCATCTTTATAGTTACCTCTCGAACATGAATGAAATGATATATACAGGGTATTCTACATGTGCAATTTTGTACACGAAAACTCGATAAAAGTTTGTGAGGTTCAAATTTTCAATAAAGCTATATGCACTGCATTTTGGAACGGAGGGAGCATACGACAGTTGCTAACACTCACGTGGAAGATTTGTGTGTAGGAGGAGTGGCTGTTCTGTTAAATGACATGGCAAAACTGACACTGTCGGATGCCGATCTAACGGTTCTTACGGCGTTCGTCAGGAAAAGGCTTGTGGCAAACGTTTGTCGGATAATGATTTACGGAAACATGCATTGCATTGATACGTGCCCCCTCTCTCTCACGCACACACACCCTCCTGAGTCCTCTCGCACCCACCGTCTATCTGCAGGTAGACGTCACACACATATGTGCTCTTCACACCCTACCCTCAGAACTTCTAAAAAACAAAAGACGTCGCGCACATTTTATTTTAGCTCACACGTCACACACTTATACTATTACTCTTGTGGCGAACGTTCTTTGGGCATAGTATATTGTACTCTCACGAAGAGAAGCGGTGCACGCACGCACTAGTTCTCTCACACCCACTCGCGGGTACACGTAGGAGCGCATTTTTTTGAAGCTGGTACAACAAAATCACTCCACTATATATATAAGCAGGAGCCTTAGCGCTTGCTTTACTAGGGTTCCTCTCGTTCACTCTCTCATGCTCTCCAGATCTAAGCAAGACATAGGTGGCCACACTCTCTCTCAGCTCACGGCTGGTCACAAATCCGGCCGGACAACCTCGACCGGGGCAGGGGTGTAGGTGCATCGTTCACGCTGTCGTCGGCGGCGAGGGAGGAGACCAATGGCTGCCTGCGCGTCCCGATCGGCGGCCGTGCCGTTCTCTCCGAGAGAGCGCTGGCTCCAGAGGGCCTCCAACCCCTTCTTCCTCGCTGCGGTATTGTGGCCAAGATGCGGCCTCCCGACGCCGTCTTTGCCACATGCCGACGACCCTCAGGTATATATTCCTTCGAAACCTGCCTTGCTCTACTGCCCCAGCTCCCCACTTGGCTTCGTGTGGATCTTTTTCTACTTCCGTCCGCTGTTCCAAAGCCACCTAGACTTTTACTATTATTAGAGGTAAAGCTAGTTCATACAGTCGACTCTAAGAGTTGGTTCAAACAGGGAAGAAAGTGGGAAAGCTGTAGCATGAATCTAGGACTTGGTTCTAAGAGGAAACAGGGGAAAGTAGTAGATACTGGCTACCCAACCGGTCTCTTGGTTGAAAAGACGAAGAAAGCATGGTGGATGGCGAAGGGTGGGGGAAGTGGACCTATCTCTTGGTTGAAAAAGGAAAGAAAGTGACGGGTGTTGGGGGACAAGCAAATGAGAATGAGCAGGTCTAGATTTCCTGTGCTCACATAGGAAAATGTCGCTGAGGAGATAAAAAATGGGACAAATGCAGACATGCTGCCTGAGTGTTTGCCGCTCTCGGCAACCACATCTGCCTCACCACTTTATGCCCCTGCTGTCCCTACGCCCATATCGCTACCGTTAATGTAAAATCACATGAAGCATTAAGCAATGCCACCTAATGTCACTAATAAGTAATGGTCTAGTGCCGTCGATAAATTGAAGCAATGCCACCACCATTTTATGAAGTGCTTCCGTCTTGCTTTATTTCCCATGAATTGTGTTTTTGCAGTTACACTTAAATCTCACACCGCTAACATTGCTTCATCCCAGTGGAACTGCACAAATTTGATTGCACATTTACTGACCATGTGCTACTCTCATGACAGTAATACTAATGCTATTGTTCTGCATGTTAATCTAGTGGCAGTGTTGATGTGATGTGATGCTACTTACTTAAGGACACTTTCATACTGTCAATCTAGTGCCAATTATAACACAATAGATGTTGTTGTTAATCATACGCCACTGCAAATATCTGTCACTGTTTAAATAACCGTATTTCGTATTTGCGCAAACAGGGATGTCTGTCTCCATATCGTTTCGGGATGTCTGTCTCCGTATCGTTTCTATCCGCGCAATCAAAAGCACACACCTCAGTTTTAGTAGAACTGCGCAAAATGAGATGGCTATCCCTCGTTGCCGTCTTCTAACCACCCGTCTTCTAGGTATTCCAACATTGGTAGTTAGTAGGTAGAATGATCAACGCAATATAAAAGAAGTTGATTCTTACGTTTTACTTCCTGATTGCAGTGTAGGGACGAGCGAAAACAACTGCATCCTAGTCCGGAATGCACTTTCTACCAGTTCATCCATGGACCGAGGACTAGCTGGCACGGCTGCACGGCGGTTTTTTGGACAGGTGCGCGGACAAGAGGCATTGTGGTCTGCTTATTTCTGCAAATAGCGGTGCTTAAATTTAGTGGAATGCACAAGAATTTCAGCTGGTCAGTACACTACATGGTTCAGTTCAGCATTCCAGCTGAGAACACAATTATAATTGGTTATTCTGGAATGAGAGAACCTAACCCTGGATGGTGGCAACAAGAAAAAACCAGAGTGAACTCCAGGAAATTTAAGCCTGCCGGGAGGCCCTTTGCTCAGAGAAGCCTTGCTTGTTTTTTCCTGATTTGTAAACCTTCTCACAACTTTGTCTTTTGCTGTGAACTAGTATATGTTTGTTATGTTCTATGAATCATTGAGATGTATAAAATTGCTTAACTTATGCTTTTCAAGTTTTTTATGAAGCCGAGTTTAATGTGAGTGTTCCACATGAACGCTGGACTAGCGTGTGAACGTTTGGAATTTACATTGTGGCCTCAGTTAACTGCATGAACCACTGTAACAAGATACATAGTTGCTTATATGTCAGACAGCAGATTGTTGATTGTTAGCTGGTCGATAGCCTAGTGTTGAAGCGAGCTGAGCCAATGTGCCGTGTTTTGCACAACTGCTTACAAGTGGGGTAGCACCAACAGTGTTTACAAGTACTTATGTATACGTCGGCGCACAGTTCTCGAACGAGTACTCTATTTCATCAAAACACGCACTGCTCGTATGATAAAACTAGTGAGGATGCATCTGTTTCGGCAACAATTACGATGATTCACGGGCACACAAAAGTAGCAGCAGTTCCCATAGACGGATTCAAACAGAGTACTAGCCCCAGAGGGCTCGATAACAGGCAAGGTTCGGATAATTAGACAGAATCCAAACTACTATTAAACACTAGCTGGGGCAAGTATTTCATGCCTCGATCTAATTTGGGCTGGACACAAGACGGACCTTGCCATGAACATCATCGAGGACGTCCGGCAGCAGCTCAATCCTGTGAACCTTCATGAAGACAACCTTGTGGCCTTGCCACTCATAAACTTGTTTGTGGAGGCATGCCACGTCATCTTCCTGCGTAAGCTTGACAAGAACAGTATGCCTCACAAACGAAGGAGTAGCTTTGAACTTCTTGTGCTTCAGTACACCCTGGACAACACGCCTGACAACAGTGAGGCTGGAATACAACTCTTCATTGGTATAAGCGCAAATGGCTTCCAGGATCCAACAGCCTAAAAACTCTGTTTTCCCAGTGCGTATATTCAGGTCATCCGCCTCATAGCGAGTGACATGTACAACCACACAATCCTTGTCTGCATCAGGGCTCTAATTGAAACAGAAACAAATTCTGAATTACTTTCCAGTATAAGAAACACAAGTTATTTAAACCACTATGTATAGCATGGCATCGAAGCTAATAAAATTTTGCATTATTCATCACCACATACTTAGATGAAAAACCACAATCGAGATCGGCAAAGAAGAAAATCACCTTGGGCAGCTCAGCGGGGGGGGACACATCCTCGAAGGGGGAAAACTGCTCCTGCAGTGCCACGGGGGCTGTAACCTCAAACGGGGCGTTGACCATCTCAGTAGTGGCCGTGAGCGTATCTGGGGTCGGCTCGGTGGCTGCCTCCATCTTCTTGGAGCTCTCTGTCTCGTGGGGATCAGCCTCCCGCGTCTGCTCCAATATCGGCAGATCTTTGCCTGGTTCTCCTTGGTCCATCATGAAACTGACGAATACTAGGAGACCACTGAAAGGAAAACACAATCGCAATGACAATGAAACAAAAAAGAGAGTGAGGATCGGTTACTGCTTTGCAAAAGTTCTTTTTTTCTCTGAACGAAAATATACCAACATCACGGATCCGCTTACCTTCCCTTCGTTGGGAGAGAAGAACAGTGGCAGATGCGAGTGTTGCCTTTCTTGAAGATGGTGAGGGAGAAGGGGATTCAGCGAAGAGTGAAATGATGGTTGCTTCGTCCGTCAAACTTAGACTGCGGGGAGGTGGGGTTTTGTGATACGACGGCTCGTTATTGCCGCGCTACGACCGGGGTGACTCTCCGCCTGCATACTGCCTTCTAATTTGGTGGATGGCATTTGGGCCCACGCGCTGCATGGCCCGCATGTCGGTGAACAAAAGTATAACGGCATTCAGTAGAGGGAGACGTTTCGATGACCTAGGAGGAGCCAGAAGCGGTATTGTATCCACTGTACTAGTAGTAATTGTTTTTCTGGGTAGCTGTAGAGTGTCTCCACTGTACTAGTAGTAATTGTTTCTCTGGGCCCAAGACAAAACAGCCCATCCACCCTAGTAAATAGTAAAATCAATTCAAAAGTCCATATATTTACTGAATGAGAGGCGCTACCCACACCCAGCACACCGCCCCCCAAAAAAACCTGGGTGTTCTTCTTCCTCCTCACTCCCACCCACCTCACGTCAGCTCGCTCCACTCGTACCCCCAAATTCCTCACCTCACTCCTACAGAAAACCCCAGCTCCCCTTCTTCCTCACTACTACAGAAAAACCCCAGCTCCCCTTCTTCTTCACTCGCACTACAACTAGGCTCGTCATTCGTTACTCTGCTCAAATCCGTGAGCGCGACGCGACGCCCTCGAGGAAAATGGAGTCGGCTGACCCCAGCGCCAAGAAGATGAGGCTCCCGCCAGCGGCGACGCCTGTTGTAGATCCCGCACCCGGCAGCGCGGGGAGAAGCGGCGACCCCGCCCCCACCGGATCCCATGAACCCGTAGAATCCCGGGTGGCGATCTCCCGGACGCCGTCCTTGGGGAGATCATCTCGCTTCTCCCCACCAAGGATTGCTGCCGCACCCAAGTCCTCTCAATTCGGTGGCGCCCTCTATGGCGCGTCGTGCCCCTTAATCTCGACTGTCGTCAGCTATCTCTCTTCAATGATTTTGAAATCCCCAGAGCCATCATCTCCTCCCACCAGGGCTCCGTTCAAAGCCTCTGCATCCCGTCATGCTACCTGAGCAAGCATACCATGCCCTGCACGGTGGACGCCTGGCTGAAATCCCCTGAATTCACAGAACTACAGTTGCTTGAGTTCTACTATTCCCCTGGAAATCACCTACCAGATACCGAACGCCATCTACCTGTGCCCTCAGCACCGATGTCCATCTCGCGGTTTTCCTCCTCTCTCCACACCGCCACCTTTGCGTTGTGCGACCTACCAGACAATCTGGTACTAAACCTTCGACTCCCATTTCTCAAGAAACTTTCACTTGTGCGGGTTCGTATATCGAAGGCCTCATTGCACAACATCATCCACTCCAGTTGCCCTGCCCTGGAGTGCTTGGTGCTTGTTTTCACAGTTAGAATCGGTTGTCTCCAAATAAAGTCGCCTAACCTTGTAAGAATTGGCATTTGTTTTGACAGAAGGCAGCTCATCATCCAAGATGCCCCTTCACTTCAAAGGTTGATCCTTGATTCTAGTTATTCACCGTTGCAAATAACCGTCCTCTCTGCGCCTAAACTGGAGACCTTGGGTGTAATACATGATCTCTGTGCTCATTTCAATATGGTGTTTGGCTCCACAGTTCTTCAGGTACTTTACATTATCATCTACACTTGTAACCATAAGCTGCATTTTAAATTTCTGCGCATAAGTTATATGTCATCTTGGAGTACACATTTTGTACTAATATTATGTTCTATGCTCAATGAAGAGTTTCTCCATGGATGGCCTATCAATGGTGCTGGATTCTGTCAAGATCTTATATATCCAAATGAATAGTTTTGATCTGAACAAGATTATTGGCTTGCTGCAATGCTTTCCATGTCTGGAGAAGTTGTATATAAAGGTGATAATTTCACGCACATTGGAAGCCCGCATATAGTGTACTAGAATTAACCGTTCAGCTGTTGCTCTTTCGACACTCTTTTTTTAGACCTTAACTGTTTTCAATCTTCATGTCTATTTAGGCAACAGGACAGGGTAAGAAAGTTATAACCAATCGGTGGATTCGTAAGCATCGGGATTTTCTCACTTCTCATGAGATTCGATTGAAGACAATAACGCTAGAACGATATGTAGCCAACCGTGCAAACACTAGATTTGTCACATTCTTCCTGCTGAATGCGAGGTTACTATTGTCCATCAGGCTTAAGTTTATCAGCAGCATGGTTTTGACGGATGGGTATGTGGAAGAGCAAAAAAAGGAGTTTCAGGTGGGCAAAAGAGCTTCTGAACGTGCCGGGCTTCTATTTACAACATATTGTGGTCATAATCCAGTAAATTTTACGACCCAGGATGTTCATTCTATGGACCTGATCGATCCATTTGACTGTGACTGCCAAAAACAGTGCTGGAGTTAGATGTTGTTGCCTTTTCAACCTGGGTTTTTTTGTAAACCTGATGAACAATTAACCCTCGTGCTTTTGTATAGTTTGTAAGCTGGAGTTAGATGTTCTTGCCCTTTCCAACTCGGCTGTGACTGTCATATTTTCTTTGAAGCAAGGCAAATGGCTTGCCAGTCGTTTAATTTAGAGTGAAATAACAACTAACAAATCCCAACCAAGGGAAATAACATCACTCTCGCCGGCTGCATGACCTCACTGTGCATTACAGAAGCCAAGTGATTAGCCCCCACCAGCACCCACAAACTTATTCCGAACTAGCACATCAAATGGGCTGTAAATTTTCATAGGGAAGGCTGCATGAACGTGACAGATTTGGATTCTGACATTTGGGACCCGCGAGGAAATAGCCTATCCAAGGTGGTGTCGACTTACTAGCCAGTCAATAGACGATTCTGCCTACCAGCCATTGGATTGACATCCAACATCTGTCGCATATCTCCTATCTCTTGTCTTCTTCTTCCTACAGCCACCCAAACCAAACCACCACGTCGGCTCCGCTTGCTCCTGCCGCCCATGGCTGGCTGGGCCTCCGCTGGCCTACCATATGTACCCTCCAATGTTGGCCAGTCCCTCCCTCTATTCCCCACACGTCTTGTTATTCTCCGGCGACGTCAGCCCCAACACACACCCGCACACGAACCAGTCAACCCTCGTACTCCCCTCCGCATGCGACTGGACCGGCGCATCTTCCACGGCTCCTGTTCACTCCGTCCGAGGCCTCGTCGTCGTGCTCCGCCTTACGGCCTTGGTTCGCTCGCCGTGCGCGGTGCGCCGCCCTCTTGCGTTGTCAACGTCGTCAACAACCGAGAGGAACAAGGAGATGATTGTACGTGGAGAGGATGACAGTAGGGACCCACCAGCATCATGGCAGTACGCAAGCAAGTGCCTCTATATTACAAGCCCAAAAATATGGTTCCTCCTAATGGTTGGACATCTGGGGCTCACGCCATTGTCAGCGTAGTCAATAAATGAGAGAATTACACTACGAGCGGCCGACACCAGGGACACAGCAGGTCGCGCAGTTTTTTTGAGGAACAAGCAGTTGTTATTTATACTAGTTTTAGCGACGGATCAGGGTAACAACAGGGTTGTGCGGGGGCTGTGGCCTGTCTAGGCAGGGTTTTATTTATGTTTACCACATCATGAGCCCAGTTGTGTTTTTTTCTTGCTGAAAATGGCTAGCCCAGTTCTATTTTTTTTAAAGAAATACCCAAATGAGGCCTACTTGCTTTATCAGCCCTGCTGGGCTGCAAATATTTCAAGACGAAGAGAGTTTCATTCGGTTTGCCCAGAAATGGGCTGCACATTTTTAAAACACATCAAACTGGGAATTAGTTTCAATTTTTTTTCATTACAAGATTTTAAATTCCATTGATTTTTACGCATGGACAATTATATAGATTTTATACTTATATAAATTATTTTCAAAATAGTTTGAATGTGAAATCGGGATTAAAAACAGTTGACCACACTGAAATATGCAAAAATTCGTATACTTTTTAACCGTGGCCACAATATGGGGTGTAATGCTAACAAAAGGAAGATGGGCTCCAAAAAAATTCTTAAGAATTAGCAAATGGATTGTACATTATTAGAAATAATGCACACGAGATCAGTGACTGTTGGATGTCCATCCAACGGCTGTCGTGCTTCTTCAATCTCTGCTTTTCCTGCTCCAGCCGCTCAAACAAGTGTCGACGGGACTGCCTGCTCCCTCCTCCAGTGGCCGGCTATGCCACCGCGCAGGCCTCACCGCCCCACCGTACTCCCATCGCTGGCCTAGCCATCCCTCTACTCACCCACACCTGTTGTCATTCTCCGGGGACGGCAGACGAACCAGTAAACCCTCATACTCCTCAGCGTGGAAAACAACTATCGAGTCTTCCTTGGCTCCGTGTTGTTCCCTTCCTAGGCCTCGCCATCGTCCGCCGCCCTGGTGCTCTCGGCGCGGCCTGGTCAAAGTGGTCAATGAACGACATCCATCGAAAGTGGACTGTACGTGGAGAGGCTGACAGCTGGGTCCATGGCCGCACGCAAGGAAATGCCTTCTTATTACGCGCAAAATAATGATTCCTCCACCTGACAGCTAGGACCCACGGGAAGGGCTTCTGTATTTTACGAAAAAAACGTTCCCCCCGCTGACAGGTCAGACCCACCAGCTATATCTTCGCATGCAAGGAAGTGCGTCCTTATGACGCACAAAAAAATGAATACCCCCTGCTAGCTGGGACCCACCATAGTGGGGGCTGACTTGTGGGCCTACTAAGTTAACGGGGACAGAGGGCTTTGTCAACTTAGTCAATATGAATGATTCTAGATCTAGTGACCGTCCGATGCCCATCCAACGGCCATAGTGCTTCTTCAACCTCTGGTCTTCTTGCTCCAGTCGCCCAAAGCAGCGCCGGTTGTGCCGCCTGCTCCTGCCTCCCATGGCCGGCTGTGCTGCCGCGGAGGCCTCACCGGCCCCATACTACTCCCACCGCTGGCCAGGCCATCCCTCCACTCACGCACACCCCCTGTTATTTTGCGGCGACGGCAGCCTCACACCACAGCTGAACCAGTGAACCCTCGTACTCCTCTCCGCATGGGCATCCACTGCCACATCTTCCTCGGCTACGCGTCGTCCCCTTCCTAGGCCTCGCCGTCGTCCACCGCCTTGGTGCTCTCGGTGCGGCGTGGTCAATGTGGTCAATGACCAACTTCCATCGGAAGAGTACTGTACGTGGAGAGGCTGACAGCTGGGTCCACGGCCATAGCCCAGTTTTTTTGTGATTTGCCAAGTAAGTCGCTTTGTCAGGCCTGTTGGCCTGCAAATCTTTCAAGACAAGGAGAGCTTGATTCGGTTGGCCGAGAAAATGGCCTATCAGTAATGAGAAATGGGTTGTACATTTTTAAAACACATCAAACCAGCAATTAGTTTCAAATTTCTTTTTTCATTTTGAGATTTTAAATTGCATTGATTTTTATGCGTGGACAATTTGTTGGATTTTATATTGATATACATTCATTTTTAAAATCAGTTTGAATGTGACTCAAAATTTCGGGATTAAAAACAGTTCGGACCGCACTGAAATATGCAAAATTTCGTATAATTTTTTAACCGTGGACACAATATGGGTTGTAATGCTAACAGAAAGAATATGGGCTCCAAAAAAACCTTAATAATTAGCAAATGGGCTGGAAATTATTAGAAATAATGGCATATGGGCTGAATGCTGTTTTCCATAGATTTGAGGCTTTCCTAAAAAAGGTTGACGCACAAGCAGTGTCTTTTGGATTTCCATCCAACGGTCGTCGTGCTTCTTCAATCTCTACTCTTCCTGCTCTAGCCGCTCAAACAAGCGCCGGCGGGAATGCCTACTCCCTCCTCCCCGTGGCCGGCTGTGGTGCCGCGCGGGCCTCACCGCCCCACTATACTCCCATCGCTGGCCTAGCCATCCCTCTACTCACCCACACCCGCTGTTATTCTCCGGCGACGGCAGACGAACCAGTAAACCCTCGTACAGTCGTACTCCCCTCCGCGTGGGAAACAATTGCCGAGTCTTCCCTGCCTCCGTGTCGTTCCCTTTCTAGGCCTCGCCATCGTCCACCGCCCTGGTGCTCCCGGCGCGGCCTGATCAACATGGTCAATGACCGACATGCATCTGAAGTGGACTGTACATGGAGAGGCTGACAGCTGGGTCCATGGCCGCACGCAAGGAAATGCCTCCTTATTATGCGCAAAATAATGATTCCTCCACCTAACATCTAGGGCCCACCGGAAGGGCCTCTGTATTTCGCGAAAAAAACGTTACAGCCGCCGACAGCTCGGACCCACCAGCTATATATTCGCACGAAAGGAAGTGCCTCCTTATTATGCACAAAAAAAATGAATACCTCCTGCTAGTTGGGACCCAGTATAGTGGCAGGCTGACTTGTGGGCCTACTAAGTTGACGGGGACGGAGGGCTTTGTCAACTTAGTCAATATGCATGATTCAACTTAGTCAACTTAGTCAACTTAGTCAATATGTCCATCCAACGGCCGTAGTGCTTATTCAACCTCTGGTCTTCTTGCTCCAGCCGCCCAAACCAGCGCCGGTCATGCCTTGTGCTCCTGCCTCCCGTGGGCGGCTGCAATGTGGCGGAGGCCTCACCGCCCCCTACTACTCCCACCGCTGGCCAGGCCATCCCTCTACTCACCCACACCCCCTGTTATTCTGCGGCGACGACAGCCTCACACCGCAGCGAACCACTGAACCCTCATACTCCTCTATGCGTGGGCATCCACTACCGCATCTTCCCTGGCTCCGCGTCGTCCCCTTCCTAGGCCTCACCGTCGTCCACCACCTTGGTGCTCTCGGCGTGGCGTGGTCAATGTGGTAAACAACCGACTTCCATCAGAAGAGTACTGTACATGGAGAGGCTAACAGCTGGGTCCACGGCAACTGCAAGGAAGTGCCTCCTTATTACGCGCAAAATAAGTATTCCTATACCTGACAGCAAGGACCCGCCGGACGGGCCACCGTATTTCGCTAAAAAAAATGTTTCCCCCGGACTGCTGGGACCCACCAGCTACATCTTTGCACGCAAGGAAGTGCGTCCGAGCAAAAAAAATCAATTCGCCCCCCTGACTGCTGGGACCCACCAGCCATATCTTCGCACGCAAGGAAGTGCCTGACAGTCGGGACCCACCTGGTCGAAGCATACGTAGCGTTGTCATTCTGGTCGCGAACGTGTACGTACATACTGGTCGATGTAGAGCGTGCACGTGTCGTAGTTGAGGCGCACATGTAGCATGTACACGTACGTAAAGCGGCCAGTGTGCAAGAAAGAAAATACGGCCACGTAAGTACATACGGGCGGGGTCTCGAATGCCTACTCGCACATACGTACGACCAGGGCTCGTATACATGACTGGGTCGGAACAGAGAAACTGCGTCGTCGTCGTGTTCATGGGGAGGCAACGGAATGTGTCGTGTTCATCGGGAGGCAACGGAACGCGTGGGAGCCAACCGGCTTAGACGGAACAGCCGATGCAAACGAGGCCTGGCGTACCGCAGAACGGAGGAAACGGCCTTGTGTTCGACCGGCCACGTTCGAAATGGGATCCTGTTCATCAGGAGGGGTCTAGCGTACCGCAAAACGGAGGAAATGGACCTCCTACGGTCGAAACGGGGGTCCTGTTGATTGCTACCTCTTGAGCACTTGTGTTGGTTTTCCCTTGAAGAGGAAAGGGTGATGCAACAAAGTAACGTAAGTATTTCCCTTAGTTTTTGAGAACCAAGGTATCAATCCAGTAGGAGGCCACACACGAGTCCCTCGCACCTACACAAACAAATAAATCCTCGCAACCAACGCGACAAGGGGTTGTCAATCCCTACACGGTCACTTACGAGAGTGAGATCTGATAGATATGATAAGATAATTTTTTTTGGTATTTTATGATAAAGATGCAAAGTAAAATAAATGGCAAAAATACTGTTGAGCAATTGACAGAATTGAGCATGGTTATGAGAATATCTAGGTATGATCATGTATATAGGCATCACGTCCGAGACAAGTAGACCGACTCCTGCCTGCATCTACTACTATTACTCCACACATCAACCGCTATCCAGCATGCATCTAGAGTATTAAGTTCAAGAGAACAGAGTAACGCTTTAAGTAAGATGACATGATGTAGAGGGATAAACCCATGCAATATGGTATAAACCCCATCTTGTTATCCTCGATTGCAACAATACAGTACGTGCCTTGCTACCCCTACTGTCATTGGGAAAGGACACCGCAAGATTGAACCCAAAGCTAAGCACTTCTCCCATTGCAAGAAAGATCAATCTAGTAGGCCAAACCAAACTGATAATTCGAAGAGACTTGCAAAGATAACCAATCATACATAAAATAATTCAGAGAAGATTCAAATATTGTTCATAGATAAACTTGATCATAAACCCACAATTCATCGGTCTCAACAAACACACTGCAAAAGAAGATTACATCGAATAGATCTCCACAAGAGAGGGGGAGAACTTTGTATTGAGATCCAAAAAGAGAGAAGAAGCCATCTAGCTAATAACTATGGACCCAAAGGTCTGAAGTAAACTACTCACACTTCATCGGAAGGGCTATGGTGTTGATATAGAAGCCCTCCATGATCGATGCCCCCTCCGGCGGAGCTCCGAAAAAGGCCCCAAGATGGGATCTCGTGGATACAGAAAGTTACGGCGGTGGAATTAGGGTTTTGGCTCCGTATCTGGTAGTTTGGGGGTACGTAAGTATATATATAGGAGGAAGGAGTACGTCAGTGGAGCAACAGGGAGCCCGCAAGGGTGGAGGGCGCGCCCAGGGGGTAGGCGCGCCCCCTACCTCATGGCCTCCTGGTTGATGTCTTGACGTAGGGTCCAAGTCCTCTGGATCATGTTCGTTCCGAAAATCACATTCCCGAAGGTTTCATTCCGTTTGGACTCCGTTTGATATTCTTTTTCTGCGAAACCCTAAAATAGGCAAAAAAACAGCAATTCTGGGTTGGGCCTCCAGTTAATAGGTTAGTCCCAAAAATAATATAAAAGTGTATAATAAAGCCCAATAATGTCCAAAACAGAATATAATATAGCATGGAACAATCAAAAATTATAGATATGTTAGAGACGTATCAAGCATCCCCAAGCTTAATTCCTGCTCGTCCTCGAATAGGTAAATGATAAAAACAGAATTTTTGATGTGGAATGCTACTTGGCATAATTTCAATGTAATTCTTCTTAATTGTGGTATGAATATTCAGATCCAAAAGATTCAAGACAAAAGTTCAATATTGACATAGAAATAATAATACTTCAAGCATACTAACTAAGCAATTATGTATCTTCGAAATAACATGGCCAAAGAAAGTTATCCCTACAAAATCATATAGTCTGGCTATGCTCTATCTTCACCACACAAAGTATTTAAATCATGCACAACCCCGATGACAAGCCAAGCAATTGTTTCATACTATTGGTGTTCTCAAACTTTTTCAATCTTCACGCAATACATGAGCGTGAGCCATGGACATAGCACTTTAGGTGGAATAGAATGGTGGTTGTGGAGGAGACAAAAAAGGGGAAGGTAGTCTCACATCAACTAGGCGTATCAACGGGCTATGGAGATGCCCATCAATAGATATCAATGTGAGTGAGTAGGGATTGCCATGCAACGGACGCACTAGAGCTATAAGTATATGAAAGCTCAACAAAAGGAACTAAGTGGGTGTGCATCCATCTCGCTTGCTCATGAAGATCTAGGGCATTTTGAGGAAGCCCATCATTGGAATATACAAGCCAAGTTCTATAATGAAAAATTCCCACTAGTATATGAAAGTGATAACATAGGAGACTCTGTATTATGAAGATCATGGTGCTACTTTGAAGCACAAGTGTGGTAAAAGGATAGTAGCATTGTCCCTTCTCTCTTTTTCTCTCATTTTTTTGGGCCTTTCCCTTTTTTATATGCACTCTTTTTTCGTCCGGAGACTCATCCCGACTTGTGGGGGAATCATAGTCTCCATCATCCTTTCCTCACTGGGACAATGCTCTAAAAATGATGATCATCACACTTTTATTTACTTACAACTCAATACTTAGAACAAAATATGACTCTATGTGAATGCCTATGGCGGTGTACCGGGATATGCAATGAATCAAGAGTGAAATGTATGAAAGAATTATGAATGGTGGCTTTGCCACAAATACAATGTCAACTACATGATCATGCAAAGCAATATGACAATGATGGAGCGTGTCATAGTAAACGGGACGGTGGAAAGTTGCATGGAAATATATCTCGGAATGGCTATGGAAATGCCATGATAGGTAGGTATGGTGGCTGTTTTGAGGAAGGTATATGGTGGGTGTATGATACCGGTGAAAGGTGTGCGGTATTAGAGAGGCTAGCAATGGTGGAGGGAAGAAAAGTGTGTATGATCCATGGACTCAACCTTAGTCATAAAGAACTCATATACTTATTGCAAAAATCTACAAGTTATCAAAGCAAATTATTACGCGCATGCTCCTAGGGGGATAGATTGGTAGGAAAAGACCATCGCTCGTCCTCGACCGCCACTCATAAGGAAGACAATCAATAAATAAATCATGCTCCGACTTCATCACATAACGGTTCACCATACGTGCATGCTACGGGAATCACAAATTTTAACACAAGTTTTCTCAAATTCACAACTACTCAACTAGCATGACTCTAATATTACCATCTCCATATCTCAAAACAATTATCAAGTATCAAGCTTCTCATAGTATTCAACACACTCATAAGAAAAAAAATATTAATCTTGAATGCCTAACATAATTAAAACAAATTACCATGCTGTTTTGTAGGATTCTCAAAATAATCTAAGTGAAGCATGAGAGAACAATAGTTTCTATAAAACAAATCCACCGACGTGCTCTAAAAGATATAAGTGAAGCACTAGAGCAAAAACTATATAAGTCAAAAGATATAAGTGAAGCACATAGAGTATTCTAACAATTTTCGAATCATGTGTGTGTCTCTCAAAAGGTGTGTACAGCAAGGATGATTGTGGAAAACTAACAAATAAAGAATCAAATAATGCAAGACGCTCCAAGCAAAACACATATCATGTGGTGAATAAAAATATAGCTCCAAGTAAAGTTACCGATGGAAGTAGACGAAAGAGGGGATGCCTTCCAGGGCATCCCCAAGCTTTGGCTTCTAGGTGTCCTTAGATTATCTTGGGGTGCCATGGGGATCCCCAAGCTTAGGCTCTTGCCACTCCTTGTTCCATAATCCATCAAATCTTTAACCCAAAACTTGAAAACTTCACAACACAAAACTTAAAGTAGAAAATCTCATGAGCTCCGTTAGCAAAAGAAAAGAAAACACCACTTCAAGGTAGTATAATGAACTCATTATTTATTTATATTGGTGTTAAACCTACTGTATTCCAATTTCTCAATGGTTTATAAACTATTTTACTAGCCATAGATTCATCAAAATAAGCAAACAACACATGAAAAACAGAATCTGTCAAAAATAGAACAGTCTATAGTAATCTGTAGCTAATGCAAGATCTGGAACCCCATGCTACCTCTTGAGCACTGCGTTGGTTTTCCCCGAAGAGGAAGGTATGATGCAGCAAAGTAGCGTAAGTATTTCCCTCAGTTTTTGAGAACCAAGGTATCAATCCAGTAGGAGGCTCCACGTGAGTCCCTCGTACCTGCACAAAACAAATAAATCCTCGCAACCAATGCGAATAGGGGTTGTCAATCCCTACACGGCCACTTACGAGAGTGAGATCTGATAGATATGATAAGATAATTTTTTAGGTATTTTTGTGATAAAGATGCAAAGTAAAATAAAGTCAAAGTAAAAAAGCAAAGGAAATAACTAAGTAGTAGGAGATTAAGATGATGAAGATAGACCCGGGGGCCATAGGTTTCACTAGTGGCTTCTCTCGAGAGCATAAGTATTCTACGGTGGGTGAACAAATTACTATTGAGAAATTGACAGAATTGAGCATAGTTATGAGAATATCTAGGTATGATCATGTATATAGGCATCACATCCGAGACAAGGAGACCGACTCCTGCATGCATCTACTACTATTACTCCACTCATCGACCGCTATCCAACATGCATCTAGAGTATTAAGTTAAAAACAGAGTAACGCCTTAAGCAAGATGACATGATGTAGAGGGATAAACTCATGCAATATGATGAAAACCCCATCTTGTTATCCTCGATGGCAACAATACAATACGTGCCTTGCTGCCCCTACTGTCACTGGTAAAGGACACCGCAAGATTGAACCCAAAGCTAAGCACTTCTCCCATTGCAAGAAAGATCAATCTAGTAGGCCAAACCAAACTGATAATTCAAAGAGACTTGCAAATATAACCAATCATACATAAAAGAATTCAGAGAAGATTCAAATATTGTTCATAGATAGACTTGATCATAAACCCGCAATTCATCGATCTCAACAAACACACCGCAAAAAGAAGATTACATCAAATAGTTCTCCACAAGAGAGGGGGAGAAGATTGTATTGAGATCCAAAAAGAGAGAAGAAGTCATCTAGCTAATAACTATGGACCCGTAGGTCTGAGGTAAACTACTCACACTTCATCGGAGGGGCTATGGTGTTGATGTAGAAGCCCTTCATGATCGATGCCCCTTCCGCGGAGCTCCAGAACAGGCCCAAGATGGGATCTCATGGATAGAGAAAGTTGTGGCGGTGGAATTAGGTTTTTGGCTCCGTATCTGATCGTTTGGGGGTACGTAGGTATATATAGGAGGAAGGAGTACGTCGGTGGAGCAACAGGGGGCCCACGAGGGTGGAGGGCGCGCCTGGGGGGGTAGGCGCGCCCCCTACCTCATGGCCTCCTCCTTTGTGTCTTGACGTAGGGTCCAAGTCTCTTGGGTCTTGTTCGTTGAGAAAATCACGTTCCCGAAGGTTTCATTCCGTTTGGACTCCGTTTGATATTCCTTTTCTTCGAAACCCTAAAACAGGCAAAAAACAACAATTCTGGGCTGGGCCTCCGGTTAATAGGTTAGTCCCAAAAATAATATAAAAGTGGATAATAAAGCCCAATAATGTCCAAAACAGTAGATAATATAGCATGGAGCAATCAAAAATTATAGATACGTTGGAGACGTATCAAGCATCCCCAAGCTTAATTCCTGCTCGTCCTCGAGTAGGTAAATGATAAAAACAGAATTTTTGATGCGGAGTGCTACTTGGCATAATTTTAATGTAATTCTTCTTAATTGTGGTATGAATATTCAGATCCGAAAGATTCATACTAACAAAGCAATTATGTCTTCTCAAAATAACATGGCCAAAGAAAGTTATCCCTACAAAATCATATAGTCTGGCTATGCTCCCTCTTCACCACACAAAATATTTTAATCATGCACAACCCCGATGACAAGCCAAGCAATTGTTTCATACTTTTGGTGTTCTCTAACTTTTTCAATCTTCACGCAATACATGAGCGTGAGCCATGGACATAGCACTTATAGGTGGAATAGAATGGTGGTTGTGGAGAAGACAAAAAGGGAGAAGATAGTCTCACATCAACTAGGCGTATCAACGGGCTATAGAGATGCCCATCAATATATATCAATGTGAGTGAGTGGGGATTTCCATGCAACGGATGCACTAGAGCCATAAGTATATGAAAGCTCAACAAAAGAAACTAAGTGGGTGTGCATCCAACTTTCTTGCTCATGAAGACCTAGGGCATTTTGAGGAAGCCCATCATTGGAATATACAAGCCAAGTTCTATAATGAAAAATTCCCACTAGTATATGAAAGTGACAACATAGGAGACTCTCTATCATGAAGATCATGGTGCTACTTTGAAGCACAAGTGTGGTAAAAGGATAGTAGCATTGTCCCTTCTCTCTTTTTCTCTCATTTTTTTATTTGGGCCTTTTCACTCTCTTTTGATGGCCTCTTTTCTTTCCTTATTTCCTTTTTATTTGGGCTTCTTTGGCCTCTTTTATTTATTTATTTTCGTCCGGAGTCTCATCCCGACTTGTGGGGGAATCATAGTCTCCATCATCCTTTCCTCACTGGGACAATGCTCTAATAATGATGATCATCACACAATTATTTTTCTTACAACTCAACAATTACAACTCAATACTTAGAACAAAATATGACTCTATATGAATGCCTCCGGCGGTGTACCGGGATATGCAATGAATCAAGAGTGACATGTATGAAACAATTATGAATGGTGGCTTTGCCACAAATACGATCTCAACTACATGATCATGCTAAGCAATATGACAATGATGGAGTGTGTCATAATAAATGGAACGGTGGAAAGTTGCATGGCAATATATCTCAGAATGGCTATGGAAATGCCATAATAGGTAGGTATGGTTGCTGTTTTGAGGAAGGTATATGGTGGGTGTATGATACCGGCGAAAGGTGCGCGGTATTAGAGAGGCTAGCAAAGGTGGAAGGGTGAGAAGTGCGTATAATCCATGGACTCAACATTAGTCATAAAGAACTCATATACTTATTGCAAAAGTCTACAAGTTATCAAAGCAAAGTATTACGCGCATGCTCCTGGGGGGATAGATTGGTAGGAAAAGACCATCACTCGTCCCCGACCGCCACTCATAAGGAAGACAATCAAAAAATAAATCATGCTCCAACTTCATCACATAACGGTTCACCATACGTGCATGCTACGGGAATCACAAACTTTAACACAAGTATTCTTCAAATTCACAACTACTCAACTAGCACAACTTTAATATCACCATCTTCATATCTCAAAACAATTATCAAGCATCAAACTTCTCATAGTATTCAACACACTCATACGAAAGTTTTGTTATTAATCTTGTATACCAAGCATATTAGGATTTTAAGCAAATTACCATGCTATTTAAGACTCTCAAAATAATCTAAGTGAAGCATGAGAGATCAATAGTTTCTATAAAACAAATCCACCACCGTGCTCTAAAAGATATAAGTGAAGTACTAGAGCAAAACTACATAACTCAAAAGATATAAGCGAAGCACATAGAGTATTCTAACAAATTCCAAATCATGTATGGCTCTCTCAAAAGGTGTGTACAGCAAGGATGATTGTGGTAAACTAAAAAGTAAAGACTCAAATCATACAAGACGCTCCAAGCAAAACACATATCATGTGGCGAATAAAAATATAGCTCCAAGTAAAGTTACCGATAGAAATAGACGAAAGAGGGGATGCCTTCCGGGGCATCCCCAAGCTTTGGCTTTTAGGTGTCCTTAGATTATCTTGGGGGTGCCATGGGCATCCCCAAGCTTAGGCTCTTGCCACTCCTTGTTCCATAATCCATCAAATCTTTACCCAAAACTTGAAAACTTCACAACACAAAACTTAAAGTAGAAAATCTCGTGAGCTCCGTTAGCGAAAGAAAACAAAAGACCACTTCAAGGTACTGTAATGAACTCATTATTTATTTATATTGGTGTTATACCTACTGTATTCCAACTTCTCTATGGTTTATAAACTATTTTACTAGCCATAGATTCATCAAAATAAGCAAACAACACACGAAAAACAGAATCTGTCAAAAACAGAACAGTCTGTAGTAATCTGTAGCTAGCGCAAGATCTGGAACCCCAAAAATTCTAAAATAAATTTCTGGACGTGAGGAATTTATCTATTAATCATCTGCAAAAATAATTAACTAAATATCACTTTCCAAATAAAAATGGCAGTAGTTCTCGTGAGCGCTAAAGTTTCTGTTTTTTACAGCAAGTGTAACAAGACTTTCCCCAAGTCTTCCCAACGGTTCTACTTGGCACAAACACTAATTAAACACAAAAAACACAACCAAAACAGAGGCTAGATAAATTATTTATTACTAAACAGGAGCAAAAAGCAAGGAATAAAAATAAAATTGGGTTGCCTCCCAACAAGCGCTATCGTTTAACGCCCCTAGCTAGGCATAACAAGCAAGGATAGATCTAGTATTGCCATCTTTGGTAGGCAATCCATAAGTGGCTCTCATAATAGATTCATAAGGTAATTTAATTTTCTTTCTAGGAAAGTGTTCCATGCCTTTCCTTAATGGAAATTGGAATCTAATATTTCCTTCCTTCATATCAATAATTGCACCAATCGTTCTAAGGAAAGGTCTACCAAGAATAATAGGACATGAAGGATTGCAATCTATGTCAAGAACAATAAAATCTACGGGCACATAATTCCTATTTGCAACAATAAGAACATCATTAATTCTTCCCATAGGTTTCTTAATAGTGGAATCCGCAAGGTGCAAGTTTAAAGAGCAATCATCAAAATCACGGAAACCTAACAAATCACACAAAGTCTTTGGAATCGTGGAAACACTAGCACCCAAATCACATAAAGCATAGCATTCATGATCTTTAATTTTAATTTTAATAGTTGGTTCCCACTCATCATAAAGCTTTCTAGGGATAGAAACTTCCAATTCAAGTTTTTCTTCATAAGATTGCATCAAGGCATCAACGATATGTTTAGTAAACGCTTTATTTTGACTATAAGCATGAGGAGAATTTAGCACGGATTGCAACAAGGAAATACAATCAATCAAAGAGCAATTTTCATAGTTAAATTCCTTGAAATCCATAATAGTGGGTTTAGCAACATCTAGGGTTTTAATTTCTTCAATCCCACTTTTATCAATTTTAGCATCAAGATCAAAAAATTCTGAATTCTTGGAACGCCTTCTAGGTAAAGGTGGATCATATTCAGTCCCATCATTATCAAGATTCATATTGCAAAACAAAGATTTAATAGGGGACACATCAATAACTTTTAGATCTTCATCATTATTTTCATAGGAACTAGAAGAACACGCTCTTATAAAGGCATCTTTCTTAGCACGCATCCTAGCGGTTCTTTCTTTGCACTCATCAATGGAAATTCTCATGGCTTTGAGAGACTCATTGATATCATGCTTAGGTGGAATAGATCTAAGTTTCAGAGAATCAACATCAAGAGAAATTCTATCAACGTTCCTAGCCAACTCATCAATCTTATACAATTTTTCTTCAATCAAAGCATTAAAATTCTGTTGCGAAGTAATAAATTCTTTAATATTAGATTCAAAATCAGAGGGCATCTTATTATAATTTCCATAAGAATTGTTGTAGGAATTACCATAATTATTAGAGGGATTACTAGGATAAGGCCTAGGATTAAAATTTCCTCTATACGCGTTGTTACCAAAATTGTTCCTACCAACAAAATTCACATCCATAGATTCATTATTATTCTCAATCAAAGTAGACAAGGGCATATCATTAGGATCAGAAGAAACACTCTTATTAGCAAATAATTTCATAAGTTCATCCATCTTTCCACTCAAAACATTAATTTCTTCTATCGCATGCACCTTTTTATTAGTAGATCTTTCAGTATGCCATTGAGAATAATTAACCATAATATTATCTAGGAGTTTAGTAGCTTCTCCTAAAGTGATTTCCATAAAAGTGCCTCCCTCGGCCAAATCTAAAAGATTTCTAGAAGCGAAATTCAATCCGGCATAAAATTTTGTATAATCATCCACAAATTTAAACCATGAGTAGGGCAATTACGTATCATTAGTTTCATTCTCTCCCAAGCTTGTGCAACATGTTCATGATCAAGTTGCTTAAAATTCATAATATCGTTTCTAAGAGAGATGATCTTAGCGGGAGGAAAATACTTAGAGATAAAAGCATCTTTGCACTTATTCCATGAATCAATACTATTTTTAGGCAAAGATGAAGACCAAGCTTTAGCATGATCTCTAAGTGAAAAAGGAAATAGCTTCAATTTAACAATATCATTATCCACATCTTTCTTCTTTTGCATATCACACAAATCAACGAAGCTATTTAGATGGGTAGCGGCATCTTCACTAGGAAGGCCAGAAAACGGATCCTTCATGACAAGATTCAGCAAAGCAGTATTAATTTCACAAGATTCATCATCGGTAAGAGGAGCAATCGGAGTGCTAATAAAATCATTGTTGTTGGTATTGGTGAAGTCACATAATTTAGTATTATCTTGAGCCATCGTGACAAGCAAGCAAAGTAACACACAAGCAAACAAAAAACAAGTGGGCAAAAAGAGGCAAATAGAGAAAGAGATGGAGGATAGAGAGAGAGAGAGGGCGAATAACATGGCAAGGGTGGAGTGGGGGAGAGGAAAACGAGAGGCAAATGGCAAATAATGTAATGCGGGAGATAAGGGTACGTGATGGGTACTTGGTATGTTGACTTTTGCATAGACCTCCCCGGCAACGGTGCCAGAAATCCTTCTTGCTACCTCTTGAGCACTGCGTTGGTTTTCCCCGAAGAGGAAGGGATGATGCAGCAAAGTAGCGTAAGTATTTCCCTCATTTTTTGAGAACCAAGGTATCAATCCAGTAGGAGGCTACGCGCGAGTCCCTCGTACCTGCACAAAACAAATAAATCCTCGCAACCAACGCGAATAGGGGTTGTCAATCCCTACACGGCCACTTACGAGAGTGAGATCTGATAGATATGATAAGATAATATTTTTGGTATTTTTGTGATAAAGATGCAAAGTAAAATAAAGGCAAAGTAAAAAAGCAAAGGAAATAACTAAGTAGTAGGAGATTAATATGATGAAGATAGACCCGGGGGCCATAGGTTTCACTAGTGGCTTCTCTCGAGAGCATAAGTATTCTACGGTGGGTGAACAAATTACTGTTGAGCAATTGACAGAATTGAGCATAGTTATGAGAATATCTAGGTATGATCATGTATATAGGCATCACGTCCAAGACAACTAGACCGACTCCTGCTTGCATCTACTATTACTCCACTCATCGCCCGCTATCCAGCATGCATTTAGAGTATTAAGTTAAAAATAGAGTAATGCCTTAAGCAAGATGACATGATGTAGAGGGATAAACTCATGCAATATGATGAAAACCCCATCTTGTTATCCTCGATGGCAACAATACAATACGTGCCTTGCTGCCCCTACTGTCACTGGGAAAGGACACCGCAAGATTGAACCCAAAGCTAAGCACTTCTCCCATTGCAAGAAAGATCAATCTAGTAGGCCAAACAAAACTGGTAATTCGAAGAGACTTGCAAAGATAACCAATCATACATAAAAGAATTCAGAGAAGATTCAAATATTGTTCATAGATAGACTTGATCATAAACCCACAATTCATCGGTCTCAACAAACACACCGCAAAAAGAAGATTACATCAAATAGTTCTCCACAAGAGAGGGGGAGAACATTGTATTGAGATCCAAAAAGAGAGAAGAAGCCATCTAGCTAATAACTATGGACCCGTAGGTCTGAGGTAAACTACTCACACTTCATCGGAGGGGCTATGGTGTTGATGTAGAAGCCCTCTGTGATCGATGCCCCTTCCGGTGGAGCTCCGGAACAGGCCCCAAGATGGGATCTCATGCATACAGAAAGTTGTGGCGGTGCAATTAGGTTTTTGGCTCCGTATCTAATCGTTTGGGGGTACGTAGGTATATATAGAGGAAGGAGTACGTCGGTGGAGCAAAAGGGGGGCCATGAGGGTGGAGGGTGCGCCTGGGGGGTAGGCGCGCCCCCTACCTCGTGTCCTCCTCTTTTGTGTATTGACGTAGGGTCCAAGTCTCCTGGGTCTTGTTCGTTGAGAAAATCACGTTCCCGAAGGTTTCATTCCGTTTGGACTCCGTTTGATATTCCTTTTCTTCGAAACCCTAAAATAGGCAAAAAAAAGCAATTCTGGGCCGGGCCTCCGGTTAATAGGTTAGTCCCAAAAATAATATAAAAGTGCATAATAAAGCCCAATAATGTCCAAAACAAAATATAATATAGCATGAAACAATCAAAAAATATAGATACATTGGAGACGTATCATTGATCGGGAGCAGTGTGGTGTACCGCAAAACGGAGGAAACGGACTTGTGTTGGAGTGCTACGGTCGAAACGGGGGTCCTGTTCATCGGGAGGGGTGTGGCGTACCGCAAAACGGGACTCCACGGGATACTGTTCATCTCCACCGTCAACCCCCGCCAACCTCCACGGGCTACTGTTCATCCACCGTCGACCTCCTCCAGCCTCCACCTATGACTGTTCATCCACGGGCTCCTGTTCATCTAGCCTCCACCGCGTGCTACTCCACCAGCTACTGTTCAACCAGCCCTCTCCACGGGCTCCTATTCAACCACCCCTCCACGGGTTACTGTTCATCCTGCCCTCCACGGGGTGGTCCTGTTCATCCAGCCCTCCACGGGGTCCTATTCATCCAGCCCCAACCAGCTCAATTGATCGGGGTCCTGTTCATCCAGAGGCAACACCACGGGGCCCTGTTTCATCCACCCCCACCGGGAACTGTTCATCCAAAACCCCCGGCAACACTCACTGTTCATCCAGAGGCAACACCACGGGGCCCTGTTTCATCCACCCCCACCGGGAACTGTTCATCCAAAACCCCCGGCAACACTCACTGTTCATCCAGAGGCAACACCACGGGGTCCTGTTCATCCACCCCCACCAGGAACTATTCATCCAAACCCCCCAGCAACACTCACTGTTCATCCAGAGGCAGCATCGATCGGCTTCAGTTAGCAGCAGTAGCGAAGGAATCGCTCGATCAGGTTCAGTTAACAGCCATCGATCGATCGCTCGGGTTCATTAACGCGTAGCCTGCAGTGCAATCGCTCAGGTTCAGTTAGAGCCCAACGCCTCGCTCGGATTCAGTTAGAGCCCAACGCCTCGCACCCACGGCGTGCGTGTACGAGAGAAACATGCATCGCTCGGCCCCGACCACCCACCGTAATCGGGAACACTCCGATATTTTCCTCGCCCTCGCTTCTACCATGGTTTTTTCCATCATGGACGGCCCAAAGAATGTCATGCAGCTGCGTCTCCAGCCCGCCCAGGATGAAAAGCCCATTTTCTGTCATGATTTTTTTTCATAGAAGTAGGACTCCACTACATCTATGATGATACCGTGTTTTGTCACAATTATTGTCATAGAAGTGTCATAAGTATGACAGAAAAAAATTTCGTTCGGCCCAAAATGTTATGGATGTGTCTTTTTTTTGTAGTGTATATATATACATGCTGGAGCCTCAACGCTTGTAGTTGATCTCTTCACACTCTCTCACCCTCTCCAGATATAAACAAGACTTCATTGGCCTCTCTCTCTCTCTCCCCTCACTATTGGTCAAAGAGCCGGTAGGATCCGTCTGTCGGGAAGGGAAGGAGGCATAACGCTGTCGCCGTCGGTGAGGGAGGGAATCCACTACCGGCGCAGCTGTTCTCTTTCACCCAGGGGCTACACGAGAGGGCCTCCGACCCCTTCTTCCTCGCCGCCATACATAGTGTGGGCTGAACGGCCTTCGGTCGCCCACCGAACCACACCCCAAGAACCTTAAGGTATAATTTACTTATTCCACATGCATTGCTCTAGCTACATGTGGGCTTTTTCCGCTTTTGCACCCGAATCTAGGTGTTGGATCAAACAAGAAAGTAGTGGGGAAAGTTGTATAGCATGAATCTAGGACGTGGTTCAAAGAGGAAAGGAATGGGGGAAGTAGTGGGGAAAGTTGTATAGCATGATTCTAGGACATGGTTCAAAAAGGAAAGGAAGGGGAAAAGTAGTGGGGAAAGTTGTATAGCATGAATCTAGAACGTGGTTCAAAGAGGAAAGGAAGGGGGAAAGTTGTGGGGAAAGTTGTATAACATGAATCTAGGACGTGGTTCAAAGAGGAAAGGAAGGGGGAAGTACTAGTACAGACTGGCTATCCAGCACCTACGTTGGTCGAAAAGGGAAGACAATGACAAACGCAGTACGCGTATCTGTAACGAACTGATCTTTTTGTTTTGGGGGACAAGGCTGTAGAGTTTGAGAAGGACTAGATTTGCTGCGCTTACATGGGGAAAGGTGTCTAAAGATAACAAAATTGGGACCAACACAAATATGCTCCTTGGTTGTTTGTTCTTTGTTACAACAGACTGTGCATCACCCCTTCATACATCGGTAGATGCACATGATGATGGTGAGTCCATTATCCCGTGCAACTCTTTAGCTGTTGTTAATCCAAGGCCATGTTTGGTTAAAAAGTCCTAGGACTTTTTTTAGTCCCAACTAAAAAGTCCCTAGTCCCTACCTGCTTGGTTCCAAGGACTATACATGGACTAGAGGTTATTAAATGACATGCTAAAAGACCATGTTACCCCTAGTAATGAACTAATAGAGATAAGGTGCGATGCAGGGCAGGGGCAACTGTTGGAAAAAGTCCCAAAAAGACTCTCCCACGAGGTCTTCTTTCTTTAGTCCCAAATGCCCACTTTTAGTCCCTAAGACTAGCCACAGTGGGAGTAACTTAAGCAGTAACTTCGAGTCTAACTCAGCAAATTTGTCTATGTGGCAATGCGTTAATGAAGAGAGAGGTAGTTCTAGTAACTTAGCTAGTTACTGGAACATCACATCTCCCAATGCAATATGAGTCTATAACCTAATAAATGAAGTTTTGCAAGACACCACACCTAAGTTACTACCCACTATGAAGGTAGTAACATAGCCTAGGGATGTGTGTATGTTACTAGTGTATGTTACTCTCCACTATGGCTAGTCTAAAAGTCCCTCATGTTTGGTTTAGATGGGACTGAAAGGGACTTTTTTTAGTCCCTACACCAAAAAGTCCCTGTAAACAAACACCCTCTAATAATGCCGCTAGGAAATTGATGCAATGCCACAGTTAAAAGCAAATTACATGTTTAATGAATTTTATTGTTAATATAATCTCTGTTAATATGAATCAATGCCACCATTTGAGAAATGCTACTATCTTACTTTCTTTCCCATTTAGATAAGTTAGATGCTTCTTTTTGTTGGCTTCTGTGTCATCCACCGTTATTGACCACTTGTTGTTTCCTTTGCACCTCTGTGTAAACAGGGTTATCTACTTCACCTCGTTGCTATTGTGATCTTTTGTTGCACTGCACAAAACACTTTTGTTTTAATAGTGTTTTGTGCAGTTCAACCAAAATGTCACATTGACAACGTTGCTTGATTGCTTGATCTTAGTGGGACTGCACAAGAGGAGATCTTACTTCCTATCTGTGTTGGCAAATTTGGTTCAGATCTTCTTCCTGTGAGTTGTTTGAATTCCGCATCATGAGAGGTCAGTACTAGCCTTCTTTCACATGATTGTGCAATGTGCTTTCATATGTTCTGCTACTTGTATGGTAATGTTGCTTGATTTTAGTGAACTACACAAATGGAGACAACACTTCCAATCTGTATGTGCACCGTAATATCTCATTGAGGTAAGATAAGGATATTTCACAACTTTTGGCCTGTATTTTGCCACTTTCAGTAGAAAATTAATGTCGTTGTTTAGTGTTATATTTGTGCTCCTCAATTGACATGCTAAATCTTACATTGAAGGCGAAGCCTGTCTGTTATTGAACCAAGTGATGAAGGGGAAGAACAAGCTGAAGAAAAACAAAAATCAACTCCCAGTGCTGTAATGAAGCACTTGAACTGTGATGACACAATTAATTATATAGTTTTGCATCTTAATTTATTGCTATGGCTGGAACGAGCAATTGGTTTTCCACTGATTTGATGCCACTCTTAATGTAATATGTAATTATCTCTACTTGTGCAAACAGGGATCTTCTTTGAAGATACCATATATTTTAGTGGAACTGCACAAGAAGATGTTGGAAACATTAAACTAATCGAGGAGTATATAGTAAGCATGGCAACCACAGTAGATAACAACAGATGGTTCCGGAGAAGTGCTTGATCTGTATGCTCTACACAATAAGCCTCCTGAGAAAGGTTGGTACTCGCCCACAGATTTCCTCCATATGATTGAGCTTTGTCATCTCTATTGGCGTTGTGCTACTATTTAGATATTGTCATGAGAAAGTGGTATTGTCCTTGAGAAGTGCTTCATCAGTGCTGTTTTAAATATTTCCTTTCCTTTTTTTGACTAAACAGGGATGCTAGCATTTAGTTGTCCTCTTATCTTTGCACAACAGAATCATCCTCCTCTGAAGAAGAATATCGAGTACGTGAAGTGACTAGTTCCGATTATGCCAGGATGAAGAAGCCATGTCTATCTTCTGAGCAGTTAAAGGATGCTTACATTACTCCCCACAAGACCAAACTAACTTAAGCTCAGAAGGACTGACATATCTCCATCTTTTTTGCTATGATGCGCAAATACAATGTTGTTCTAGGATTCTTTCCGATGAGTTCCATTTTTTTAAAGTGTGCTCTACGTGGACCATGTAGGTGCCTGTTTAAACTGTCAATTCATAGTACAGTTTGCTTTATACTAATCACTTATTTTGTATTTGTGCAAACAAGGGTGCTCAGCTTGATTTCAATGGGAACTGCACAAAATGTTCATGAATACATCGAATCATTCATTTCCACCACAAGAAAGGAGGTGCCGATATGTTCAAGGCATTGCAACATATAAAGGCAAAATCATGCAAGCTACGCGTGAATTTGGTTGATTTTGGTGGAACTGCACAAAAAGAGCAGCTGGTTTATTTAGCACGAGGTGCCATGTCAATGTCCGAACTGATGGCAAACCCTGCCCATTCCACAATCGTAGGCATTTGATATTTTGGAATGGGAAAACCTTGTCAAAGTTTGCTCATTGATGTGCGCAAAACAACACGCATTTGACATTTTGGAATGGGACAACCTTGTCAAATTTTGCTCATTAATGTTAGCAAGAAGACATGTGTCAGTGTCAAAACCGGCGGATCTCGGGTAGGGGGTCCCGAACTGTGCGTCTAGGCGGATGGTAACAGGAGGCAGGGGACACGATGTTTTACCCAGGTTCGGGCCCTCTTGATGGAGGTAATACCCTATGTCCTGCTTGATTGTTCTTGATAATATGAGTAGTACAAGAGTTGATCTACCACGAGATCGAAGAGGCTAAACCCTAGAAGATAGCCTATGGTATGATTGTTGTTGTTGGTCCTACGGACTAAACCCTCCGGTTTATATAGACACCGGAGGGGGCTAGGGTTACACAGAGTCGGTTACAAGGAAGGAAATCTACATATCCGTACTGCCAAGCGTGCCTTCCACGCCAAGGAGAGTCCCATCCGGACACGGGACGAAGTCTTCAATCTTGTATCTTCATAGTCCAACAGTCCGGCCAAAGGATATAGTCCGGCTGTCCGGATACCCCCTAATCCAGAACTCCCTCAGTAGCCCCTAAACCAGGCTTTAATGACGATGAGTGCGGCGCGCAGATTGTCTTCGGCATTGCAAGGCGGGTTCCTCCTCCGAATACTTCATAGAAGATTTTGAACACGAGGATCGTGTCTGGCTCTGCAAAAAAAGTTCCACATACCACCGTAGAGAGAATAATATTTCCACAAATCTAATCTGCCGACGTACCTCATAGTGTGACATCACGCCACAGCTAGGTCTTTATTCGAATCATTTTTCGTAATCCATCTCAGCGTGTTTTGCGAGGCGGTTTCCTTGGCACGTCTTGTCAAAGCAGAGATCATGTCCTCTTTATTACGGGATTCTCATCAATACGGACGTGGGTAACCCAACCGTGCCATCAATTACGGCGCTTGGGGGATAAGCGAGTTTTACCAGGCTAGTGGGGGCGCATAGTTTAGTCCGCCCTTATAAAGGGATAAGGGTTCACCTTTTTCTACACACGCCTTCTTCCTCTTTGCTCATCCATTCTCGCGCACTCGAGCTCCAGCGCCCAAGTCCACATCCTTCTCCTCAACTCTCTCCAAGCATGTCTGGAGCGGGAGGCAAGTGGATGGTCTCCTCCGTCATGGAGGGCACATCAAAAAACTACGTGGGGTCGGATACTTAGCCGCGGATATCGCGCACCAGCTGACAGCCGCGGGGCAGATCGTCCCTACCCGGAACCTTACGAAAGGGTGGTTTTCCTCCCCCACTTCATCTGTGGACTGGGGTTTCCCCTCCATCCATTCGTCTGCGACCTTATCTTCTATTATGGGCTGGACCTTCATTATCTGGCCCCGAATTTCATCCTCAACATCTCGGTGTTCATCGTCGTGTGCGAGGCTTTCCTCCGCATCCGGCCCCACCTCGGCCTGTGGCTGAAGACCTTCAATATCAAGCCGAAGGTAGTAGGCGGCCAACAAGCGGAATGCGGCGAAGCCATGGTGGGCAAAATGCCCAACGTTACATGGCTCGAGGGCTCCTTCGTGGAGACCATAAAGGGGTGGCAATCGGGGTGGTTCTACATCACCGAGCCGCGTGACACCAACTGGGTGGCGGCCCCCAAGTTTCAATCTGGAATCCCCACACGGCTCACTTCCTGGAAGGAGAAGGGCCTGTCCTGGGGCTCATCGGTGGAACTGGACGGACTCCAGAAGTGTATCTGGAACATGATAAGCAAGAAACTTAAGCTTGTCAACATAGTCTAGGTCATGCTCTTCCGCCGGATCCTCCTGTGTCAACAACGTGCTTTCAACTTATGGGAGTTTGACCCGGCCCAGCACCAGACTCTATGCGAGCTCTTCGACACGACGCATAAGGATGTCTGGAAGGTGCTGTTCAGGGGCGCCGAGGTCCCCCCTTCTCTTACCGAGGACCGCGGGCTAAGCGCGAAGCGCCCTGCGAATCCGGTAAGTTCTATACATCTGGTAGGGTATTTATTTCCCATAGCTTAACCATGTGCGGGGGTCTGAGCTCCCATGCCTTTGACAGGACTGGGAGGAGACATCGGAGCAGATTAACTGTCCGGCCCCTCTCCCCGAAGACCCTGCAGACACTCTCCTGACGGAGATGCGGACTCCGGCACCTTATGAGGTGCCAGAGAAGACCAAGAAGAAGGCCACGGGAACCCGAAAGAGTTCCCAGCGCTAGGTGGTATCGGACACATCATCCGATAACTCCAAGACGCACTCCTCCCATGAAAACGAGGAGGAGGAAGATGAAGATTCTCCCCCTCCAGCCGGGGGAGACAAGAAAAGGAAGGTCGCCCCAACCGGGGAGGCCGAAGGGTCCAAGAAGGGAAGGACTCTCCTTTCGGACTGTTCCACCACCGCCGCCGACGGCGAAGACGAGTGGCTACTCAGGGCCAAGCCCCTGGCGAATTCGTAAGTATTCGGATACCAGAGTAACTCATAGCATACTTTTGTTGCACTGCTTCTCCTAACGTCGAATATGATTATGCAGTCCGCCCCGAGCCCGTATCGACGTATCCTTGTCGGACAGTTCCTTGGACTCGTTGGATATGAATAGTGATACACTTCCAACCGCCTCCTCTCCTTGCCCTACGGACAATGTTGAGGTATTGTCTCAAGGGGCACCGAGCCGGGGGGAGATAGTCCCGGAGACGCCTCAAGGCGACCTTCCGGACTCCAGGCGCGAAGGGAGCAAGACTCCTAAGGGCTCCAAGTTTGGCCCTCAGCCGAACGCCACGCCGGAACCTCCAGTGGTTCCGGACTCCGGCAGGCGGCCCCCTTCCAAGAGGGGCAAGCCGCCTGTGTCGGTGACCTCTGTCCATCTAGAGGCACCGGACAACCTGCTGGGAGCGCTTCGCGACGCTTCCATCGACGAAGAGCACCGCACTATTATGAGTGCGGTGATCAAGAAGGTTCAGTCCGCCAAGAGCGGACTGACTGAAGCCTGTGCCAGCCTTCTAATAGGCTTTGAGGTAAGTATTTAAAATATAGGAAAATATTACCGCATAGACAGTAGCCCCTGATGCTCTGTTTGGTGTTCACAAAGAAAAGCCGAATAGGGGATCGAATAATATCTGCAGGAGTCTAATACAAGTATGTCTATATGTGTATGCAGGCTTCGCTGCTGACCTCTGCCGCACTGACTGCGGAGGTCGCCGCACTGAAGCAGAACCTCGAGCGGTTCGAGACAGAGCTCGGACTTGCCAAGAGGCAGCTCGAGGAGAACAAAGGTAAGTAATGCCTTGTCTATATATATATATATATATATATATAAGATGCGGTTGCAAAATGATAGGATCATCATGGATGTGCCAGGGGCCACGACCGAAGTGGCGACCCTGAAGCAAGTGATGTCCGAGGCCGAAAACAAAGTGGCCAAGGAGCGCACCGAGCGGGAAAAACAAGAGGCATGGGTGGGCGAGGTGCAGCAAGAGCTCTAGGCTCTCGTGAAGAAGCACGAGACTTTGGAGCTTGACTCGAAGATGCAATAGTCCGAGCTTGCCGCAGCCCTCGTGAGCACAAAGCATGCCAAGGCTGAAGCCCAAAAGGTCCTCCAGGAAATTGAGGTGATGAGGAAGATAGCGGTGGGTAAGGCATTCATTATGTGAAAGTAAATTACTTGTTACTTACCCGAGTCCGGAGCTCTCCGGGAGCATTTGCAGATTTGCCCCGTAGCATGTCAGATGCCGCAAATTACTACCAGGCTGAGGAGGGAAGCTCGACGGAGAAGTTGTTCTGGTCTTAGTATACTGGGACCGAACACCCGATGCCTGTGAGCGACCAGCTGAAGCAACTGGTCGAGCTGCACAAGGTGGCCGAATAGGCCATGAGGGGCCTTTGTAACATCCCAAATTTTCAATTTGGAATGTTATACATTAGATCATCATGCATATCATATTTTCTTGCATTTTGGTCGATCCTAGAAATTTCACACAACTCAAGGACCCTCGGAGAGAGTTGGAGATTTCATTATTTTCATATTTGAGTTCTCTCAAATGTTGGGAAAGAGGATCATTTGATTTATATATTTCATCTTCAATTATTTTTCCAATATCAAAAAAATAAGAGAGGGAATAATATGACTTTCCCAAAATTGAGGAAAAATGAAGATTTAATAAATAGATCAAATTTTGGTTTTCAGAGTTTTGTTTGCATTTTATTTGGATAGGGAAAAATGCGTGTTTTCAAAAATTGCATATTAGGTCCGGCGTAAAGTTCATTTTGTTCGACTCATTTTTATGAGTCGGGGAAAAATTTACTTTAGAATTTTTGGAGCCCGTTTAGATTTTCTTTTCTGTGTTTTTCTGCGCGCGAAACCGTTTAAAAAAAATCCAGCAGGCCAGCCGGGCCAAGGCCCAGGCCAGCCACCGCCTCCCCAGCGCAGGCAGCCGGCCGCGCCAGGCCATCGCGCGCGCCAGGCGCCAGAGGCAGGAGCCGCCGCCGCCCCTTTTTGATTCCTAGTAGGACTTTAGTCCTACTTCGTTTCCTCTTTTTCTTTCCTTTTCCTACTCTATTTCTTGTCCCCTACCCCAAGAAACCACCTCCCCCTCCTAGTATATATACCCCTCTACCCCCCTCTCCTCACACCAAAATCCCAAGCCCCTCTCCTCCTAAGCCGCAGCAAGCAGCAGCGCGCAGCCCCAAGCCGCCGCCTTAGCCGCGCCGCCCCGCGCCTAAGCCGCCGCCGCCGCCCTTAGCCGCCGCCGCCCGGAGCCTGCCTCCCGAGGTAGCCGTGCCTCTCTTTTTCTTCCACGGTCCGGTTTTTCCTAGAAGAACCGTTCCGTTTTCTCTCCGATTCTTTTCTTTTTCTTCCGGTTTTTGTTTCGGTTTCTTCCGAAACCCTAGATCGGTTTTCCATTTATTTTTCGGTTTCTTTTCCGAAAACCCTACATCAGTTTTTGTTCTTCTTTCGGACCGTTCGTCTCTTTCTTTTCGTCGGATTTATTCCGTGATCGTGATCTCAGATCCGATCTTCGTTCTAGTCTTTCTTCTCGCTCGTTTATCGGAATCTGGTGATTCAAGCGCCTGGAGTTTCATTCCAAAACTGCCGTTCCGTCTAATCAACTTAAACAAGCTTTTGCCACGGTAAAATTTGACCTAGTTCAACTTGCTAGAACCGAGTTGTTTTCTTCCGCCGTTTGTTTTTCCGTTTCTTTGTTCGGTTCGTTCTTTCTTTGCGACCAGAGTTCTTAAGTTGAATTTTCTGGTTCGTTCTCTTGTTCGAGTCTTACCTGTGCATTAGATGAGTACTTATTGTGTGCTTGTTGTTTGTCTGCGATAGATCACCCGGATTGCGCCGCCTGTTACTTCGAAACCCTAGGTCTCGCGGATCATCAGCAAGGCAAGTAACACTTTGATCATACCTTTTCTACAACCCATGTTTTATTGCATTAGATCAATCCACACACATTGCATGATTAGAATCTAATTAAATTGTGGGATGGGAAGTAGATGAGGTAGTACCTATTACCTGTATTATTATGAAACCTTTGGGAGTTACTTCTACATTTGCTTATTATGCCATGCTATGCTAGTAGACGTGGATTGGGTGAGTGATATCCATGACAGATGTGAGTTGATAAAATTTTAATGGTTTATCTAAGGTGGCAACTTAAACACGCATCTGGGTGGATTGAGGCACCTGATGTCTATCAGGACTTGCCTATTTTTATTTTGGACCGCCACCCAGGCTCAAAGGGATCATAAGATCTTTCATGCTAGAAACTTCTGTGTGCAGCCACAAGCCATTATGGGCTCTGGCATAGTTGACTAAGTCGTGCGAACTCTTATGGGTAGACTAGCAGATGTAGGGGAAAGTAGGTGTACCGGTCTACCCACATGTAAGGTGCTAGCGCTTCTGAAAGACTGTGTCTCGGTCATCCGTTTCTCAAACATCGTGTAGTGCGAGAAACCAAACGGAGGCGATCGAGTCTTGTGGGGAAACGTGCGCAAACCTCTGCAGAGTGTACAAACTAATCATGATTAGCCGTGTCCCCGGTTATGGACAACTTGAGTATCTAGTACTTGAATATCATGTGAATCTCATCATGTTACTTCTAATTAATATTGTTGGGTTTAATTGTTCACTTAATTGGGATCGGAATGCTGTCAACCATTCTCGATGTTTAACAACTACCTTGATAGTTAAATAAATTTATTCCTTTGCAGTAGGGAAAAATTGGCTTTACGCAAAACTATAACCATAGAGCTTTCCACCAGCCATATATGCATATAGTATAGCTGTTTCATTCCATTACTCTCTATGTGTTACATTGCCAGCATATTCCATGTGCTGACCCGTTTTCGGGCTGCAACTTTCATGTTGCAGACTTTTCAGACGACGAGTAAGGTGCTTTTAGGTCGTGGTTCTATACTCAGTGATGCCGTTGGAGTTGATGGACCCATTTATCTTCCAAGTCTTCCGCTGTTATCGACACTAGATGGCCTTAAGCCATATTTATTGTAATAAGTTCTCTTTGAGACAACAATGTAATAAGTGTGTGATTGCCACTCTGCTATAAATCCTTCGATGTACTGTGTGGTGTCAGCATTACTGATCCAGGGATGACACCTGAGCACAGAGCACTTGATCCATTCGGGTCGGGTCGCTACAGAGATGGTATCAGAGCACACGCTGACTGTAGGACACGACCACTAAGTTAAAGCCATAGATCACCATTCTCTTCTCATTTTCTAACTCCTCATCTTTTCTACTCTTTTAGGATGACGAACGTGAAGATTAAGTACGCTCAACCGGATGAAGGCACACCTTTTGGATTTCACCTGAAGGAAGTCACCAAGTACCTGAACATTGGACTACCAAGCTTCACGGGAACCTTCAACGCCACTCTGCCTGAAGAGGAGCGCTGGAAGATTCAAGCTCACGTTCCGGGAAGAACATTCGCGCCAATCACGAAGCCTATAGATAGTGTTTTCAATGCACCAACCTGGAGTCTGGGAAAGAGCATGGCAGCTCATATCACCATAGGACGCATTGGAGAAGTTTATCAAGAAGACCTCAAGGACACTATCTACCAGATTTGCGGACGCCGAGATGAACAATGGGAGTTAGTCAGCACCAAGAAGGATAGATCCATTGCATCTTTCATCCAGGAGTTAAACCTAGCACATTCGACGCCACGAGAACCAGATGTGCAATGATATGATAGAGTTGAAGAATGCGAAGGCAAGGATCATCGAGCTAGAAGGAGAACTGAAGTCTACACGCAAGGACTACATGGACGAGATCGTAGATCTAGCAAGACACAATGGCGATCTTAAGCAGGAGGTTGAAGAACTCAAGAGGAAGTTAGCATCCAAGGAGGAGGACGAGTACGTCGCATGTCCGGACAACTACATCATCATCAACGACACCGATTCGGATCCAAGTGAACCCGACTTTGAAGACGAAGCTGGAGCAGATATCATGGAGTCTTCCACCGGTTCAAATTTCTAGATGACCACCAGATAGTAGTAGTATTCCCCCATGTAAACATTATAGTCGAGCACTTTCGCGATAGTTTTAGATCGTTTGTAAGCCCTTGTTTGATTGAATGAAGTGATTTTGTGTGCATTTGCTCATGTGCATTGGGGTAGTGTTTTCCCTTTAGACCTCACTCTATTCTAAATTCTCGTCTTTTCTAAAACCCTCAGATGCCTCCGAGACGTGACAATGGATTCCCACCGGAGCTCACTCAGTTGATCCAGCAACAGAATCAATTGATGCAGATGTTAGTCCAGAACCAGCAGAACAACAACAACAACCCACCACCACCACCTGTTGACCACTTAGCCCGTTTCCTTAGGCTGAATCCGCCGGTGTTTTCCAGTAGCACCGAGCCAATAGTAGCAGACGATTGGCTCCGCAAGATAGGAAGGGAGTTGACCACTGCAGGATGCACAGATGGTGAGAAAGTGAAGTTTGCCGCTCACCAGCTTGACGGACCCGCGGCAGCATGGTGGGAGAATTTCACAGCCACTTACCTAGTTGACACTGTCACATGGGATCAGTTTCAGCAAGCTTTCCGCACTGCCCATGTTTCAGCAGGAGCTATGGCCATGAAGAAGCGTGAGTTTCGCAACTTACGCCAAGGAGGAAGGACAGTTGGCCAGTACGTTGATGATTTCAGCAAGTTAGCACGTTATGCCCCAGATGACGTTGCTACGGATGCAGCTAAGCAGGAGAAGTTTCTGGAAGGACTGAATGATGAACTAAGCATGAAATTGATGGTAGCAAGTTTCAACAACTACCAGGAGTTGGTAGATCGTGCCATCATGATTAAAGGAAAGCAACAGCAGATTGAAAACCTTAAGAGGAAGTATGGACAGGGGAAGTATAACTCTGGAGCCCAGCAGAAGCCCGTTTTGCCCCTAAACTGGGATTTTAGTTTCAGCATACCCATGGAGGAGGTAGTTCGCACAACCATAATGGCCACAAGAATGGTAATGGGAATGGAGGAAGCAACGGCCAGAACCGGACCACCCCATCGACCCCAACCAAGAGAGACCTGAGTCAAGTCACCTGTTTCAAGTGTTCCAAGACTGGACATTATGCCAATGAATGTCCCGAAGGCCAGAATGGAAATGGCAATGGAAGCTTTGGGAAGAAGCCAAACCCTTTCAATAGGGGACAGGTGAACCACGTTAATGTGGAGGAGGTTGAAGATCAGCCCGATGCAGTAATCGGTAAGTTTTTGGTTAAGTCATTTACCGCACTCGTTCTTTTCGATACTGGTGCATCGCATTCATACATATCAAGGGGATTTGTGGAAAAGTATAGCCTGCCCACTAGGATTCTTAAAACACCTATGCTAGTAAGCTCACCAGGAGCAGAGTACATGGCCAGACAAGGATGTTTCCAAGTACCATTAAGTATAGGAAGGCATGTTTTCCCAACAGATTTAATTATTCTGGAAACCCAAGGTCTAGATGTGATTCTTGGTATGGATTGGCTGTCGATGTATGGAGGAAACATCGATTGTGCTAGTAAGTCAATTTTGCTTACCACACCAGAAGGAAGAAGGATCAAGTATGTATCCCGGCATGTGCCAAACAGGACACAAGTAAACTGCCTAACAGGAGTTGTGCAAGAAGAAGTACCAGTGGTAAAGGATTTTCCTGATGTATTTCCTGAGGAATTACCAGGCATGCCACCGGATAGAGACATTGAGTTATTGCCAAGTACAGGCCCAATATCGAAGCGACCGTACCGGATGCCAGCAAAGGATTTGGTGGAAATTAAGAATCAGATTAAGGAGTTATTGGATAAAGGTTACATTCGCCCAAGTTCTTCGCCTTGGGGATCACCCGTACTTCTAGTGGAAAAGAAGGATGGATCATTAAGGATGGTTGTAGATTATCGGGGATTGAATGAAGTAACCATCAAGAACAAGTACCCACTGCCAATGATCAACGATCTGGTTGATAGATTGCAAGGAGCTAAAGTGTTTTCCAAGATCGATTTGCGATCAGGGTACCATCAATTGAAGATTCGAGAGCAGGACATACCTAAGACAGCATTCACCACAAGATATGGACTGTATGAGTATACCGTTATGTCATTTGGATTGACTAACACACCTGCCTATTTTATGAACCTGATGAACAAAGTGTTTATGGAGTTTTTGGATAAGTTCGTCATAGTGTTCATTGATGACATCCTAGTTTATTCAAAGAATGAAGAGGAGCATAAGGAACATTTGCGTTTGGTTTTGGAGAAACTAAGGGAACATCAGTTATATGCCAAATTCAGCAAATGCGAGTTTTGGTTAAAGGAAGTTGGATTCCTCGGACACATTATATCCGGAGAAGGTATAGCAGTTGACCCCACAAAGGTTGAGACCGTAACCGGATGGGAAGCACCAACAACAGTTGGAGAGATCCGGAGTTTTCTTGGACTCGCAGGATACTACCGGAGATTCATTGAGAATTTCTCAAAGATTGCGAAGCCTATGACGGAGCTGTTGAAGAAGGATACTAAGTTCAAATGGACTGAGGAGTGTGAGGCTAGTTTCCAGGAGTTGAAGAAACGTTTGGTCACCTCACCAGTATTGATTTTGCCAGATCAGACCAAGGATTATGAGGTGTATTGCGACGCTTCACGTCGAGGACTTGGAGCAGTGCTTATGCAGGAAGGAAGAGTTGTTTCGTATGCTTCACGGCAACTGAAGCCTCATGAGTTGAATTATGCCACGCATGATTTGGAGTTAGCAGCCGTAGTGCATGCATTGAAAACGTGGAGACATTTCCTCATTGGAAATCATTGTGAGGTGTACACGGATCACAAGAGTTTGAAGTACATATTCACGCAGAAGGAGTTGAACCTCAGACAAAGGAGATGGTTGGAGCTCATCAAAGATTATGACATGAGATTGCATTACCATCCCGGAAAAGCTAATGTAGTAGCTGATGCATTGAGCCGTAAGAGCCATGTCAATACTCTAACGACGGGAGAAGTACCAAAGGAGTTAGCAGAAAACCTTCGTGAGCTATGTTTGGAAATAGTTCCGAGAGGCTATGTAGTAGCATTGGAGATCCAGTCAACATTGATGGATAAAATCAGAGAAGCTCAGAAATCTGACAAGGAGATTGCTGCTATAAAAGAGAAATTGAACGAAGGAAAAGCAAAGGGATTTCGTGAGGATGAGCACGACACCCTATGGTTTGAAGACCGTGTTTATGTGCCAAATGACCCGAAGATCAGGAAGTTGATTTTGCAAGAGGCACATGATTCACCGTATTCGATTCACCCAGGGAATACCAAAATGTATTTGGATTTAAAGGAAACATTCTGGTGGACCGGAATGAAGAAGGATATTGCAGCATATGTAGCAGTTTGTGACGTATGTCAGAGAGTAAAGGCAGAGCATCAGAAGCCAGCAGGATTGTTACAACCATTGCCGATACCCGAATGGAAGTGGGATAAGATAGGCATGGATTTTATCACGGGACTACCCAGGACAAAGGCAGGCTACGACTCGATATGGGTAGTAGTTGATCGTTTGACGAAGGTAGCACATTTCATTCCAGTTAAGACCACTTACACTAGTACTAAGTTGGCAAAGATATACATGACTAGAATCATTTGTTTGCATGGAGTTCCGAGGAGTATCGTATCAGATAGAGGAACCCAATTTACCTCAAAGTTTTGGAATCAGTTGCACGAGACTTTAGGAACCAGACTAGAGTTCAGCACAGCTTTTCATCCGCAGACAGATGGACAGACAAAGAGAGTCAATCAGATTTTGGAAGATATGCTGAGAGCTTGTGCACTAGATTATGATCTGGGACGATAACTTGCCGTATGCGGAGTTTTCTTATAACAACAGTTACCAAACTAGTTTGAAGATGGCACCTTTCGAAGCTTTACACAGAAGGAGGTGTAGGACACCGTTGTCATGGGACGAAGTTGGAGACCGTCAATTCTTTGGACCAGATTTGATTAAGGAGTCTGAACGGAAAGTTAAGTTGATTCGCGATAGGCTCAAGGTAGCCCAGTCCAGGCAGAAGAGCTACGCAGATTCTAAACGCAAGGAGACAGTCTACGAAACTGGAGACAGAGTTTATCTCCGAGTATCCCCACTTCGAGGAGTTAAGCGCTTTGGAGTTAAGGGGAAGTTAGCACCGCGTTTCGTTGGACCGTATAAGATCTTGCAACGTATGGGAGAAGTCGCTTATAAGTTGGGATTACCAGAGGGACTGTCAGGAGTTCATGATTTATTCCATGTTTCTCAGCTGAAGAAGTGTCACGCCGAGATGGCGGAGGTACCACTAAGAGATACCGTGCCACTCGAAGCGATTCAGTTGAAGGACGACTTAACGTATGAGGAGAAGCCAGTCAAGATTCTCGATTATGCCAGCAGAGTTACTCGCAGCAAGGTTATCAAGTTTTGCAAAGTTCAGTGGAACCACCACTCAGAGGATGAAGCCACCTGGGAAAGAGAAGAAGATTTGCTCAAGGACCACCCTCACCTATTTTCTAGCCAACCCGAATCTCGAGGGCGAGATTCATCTTAAGGGGGGTAGGTTAGTAACATCCCAAATTTTCAATTTGGAATGTTATACATTAGATCATCATGCATATCATATTTTCTTGCATTTTGATCGATCCTAGGAATTTCACACAACTCAAGGACCCTCGGAGAGAGTTGGAGATTTCGTTATTTTCATATTTGAGTTCTCTCAAATGTTCAAAAAGAGGATCATTTGATTTATATATTTCATCTTCAATTATTTTTCCGATATCAAAAAAATAAGAGAGGGAATAATATGACTTTCCCAAAATTGAGGAAAAATGAAGATTTAATAAATAGATCAAATTTTGGTTTTCGGAGTTTTGTTTGCATTTTATTTGGATAGGGAAATATGCGTGTTTTCAAAAATTGCATATTAGGTCCGGCGTAAAGTTCATTTTGTTCGACTCATTTTTAGGAGTCGGGGAAAAATTTACTTTAGAATTTTTGGAGCCCCTTTAGATTTTCTTTTCTGTGTTTTTCTGCGCGCGAAACCATTTAAAAAAATCCAGCAGGCCAGCCGGGCCAAGGCCCAGGCCAGCCACCGCCTCCCCAGCGCAGGCAGCCGGCCGCGCCAGGCCATCGCGCACGCCAGGCGCCAGAGGCAGGAGCCGCCGCCGCCCCTTTTTGATTCCTAGTAGGACTTTAGTCCTACTCTGTTTCCTCTTTTTCTTTCATTTTCCTACTCCATTTCTTGTCCCCTACCCCAAGAAACCCCATCCCCCTCCTAGTATATATACCCCTCTACCCCCCCCCCTCTCCTCACACCAAAATCCCAAGCCCCTCTCCTCCTAAGCCGCAGCAAGTAGCAGCGCGCAGCCCCTTAGCCGCGCCGCCCCGCGCCTAAGCCGCCGCCGCCGCCCTTAGCCGCCGCCGCCCGGAGCCCGCCTCCCGAGGTAGCCGCGCCTCTCTTTTTCTTCCACGGTCCGGTTTTTCCTAAAAGAACTGTTCCGTTTTCTCTCCGATTCTTTTCTTTTTCTTCCGGTTTTTGTTTCGGTTTCTTCCGAAACCCTAGATTGGTTTTCCGTTTCTTTTTTGGTTTCTTTTCCGAAAACCCTAGATCAGTTTTTGTTCTTCTTTCGGACCGTTCGTCTCAACGAACGTGATCACCGATTGTTCCCGGTTAACGACGCCTGTTCGTTTAACCGTTCGTCTCTTTCTTTTCGTCGGATTTATTCCGCGATCGTGATCTCAGATCCGATCTTCGTTCTAGTCTTTCTTCTCGCTCGTTTATCGGAATCAGGTGATTCAAGCGCCTGGAGTTTCGTTCCGAAACTGCCGTTCCGTCTAATCAACTTAAACAAGCTTTTGCGCCTGTAAAATTTGACCTAGTTCAACTTGCTAGAACCGAGTTGTTTTCTTCCGCCGTTTGTTTTTCCGTTTCTTTGTTCAGTTCGTTCTTTCTTTGCGACCGGAGTTCTTAAGTTGAATTTTCTGGTTCGTTCTCTTGTTCGAGTTTTACCTGTGCATTAGATGAGTACTTATTGTGTGCTTGTTGTTTGTCTGCGATAGATCACCCGGATTGCGCCGCCTGTTACTTCGAAACCCTAGGTCTCGCGGATCATCAGCAAGGCAAGTAACACTTTGATCATACCTTTTCTACAACCCATGTTTTATTGCATTAGATCAATCCTCACACATTGCATGATTAGGATCTAATTAAATTGTGGGATGGGAAGTAGATGAGGTAGTACCTATTACCTGTATTATTATGAAACCTTTGGGAGTTACTTCTACGTTTGCTTATTATGCCATGCTATGCTAGTAGACGTGGATTGGGTGAGTGATATCCATGACAGATGTGAGTTGATAATTTTAATGGTTTATCTAAGGTGGCAACTTAAACACACATCTGGGTGGATTGAGGCACCTGATGTCTATCAGGACTTGCATGTTTTTATTTTGGACCGCCACCCAGGCTCAAAGGGATCATAAGATCTTTCATGCTAGAAACTTCCGTGTGCAGCCACAAGCCATTATGGGCTCTGGCATAGTTGACTAAGTCGTGCGAACTCTTACGGGTAGACTAGCAGATGTAGGGGAAAGTAGGTGTACCGGTCTACCCACAGGTAAGGTGCTAGCGCTTCTGAAAGACTGTGTCTCGGTCATCCGTTTCTCAAACACCGTGTAGTGCGAGAAACCAAACGGAGGCGATCGAGTCTTGTGGGGAAAAGTGTGCAAACCTCTGCAGGGTGTACAAACTAATCATGATTAGCCGTGTCCTCGGTTATGGACAACTTGAGTATCTAGTACTTGAATATCATGTGAATCTCATCATGTTACTTCTAATTAATATTGTTGGGTTTAATTGTTCACTTAATTGGGATCGGAATGCTGTCAGCCATTCTCGATGTTTAACAACTACCATGATAGTTAAATAAATTTATTCCTTTGCAGTAGGGAAAAATTGGCTTTACGCAAAACTGTAACCATAGAGCTTTCCACCAGCCATATATGCATATAGTATAGCTGTTTCATTCCATTACTCTCTATGTGTTACTTTGCCAGCATATTCCATGTGCTGACCCGTTTTCGGGCTACAACTTTCATGTTGCAGACTTTTCAGACGACGAGTAAGGTGTTTTAGGTCGTGGTTCTATACTCAGTGATGCCGTTGGAGTTGATGGACCCATTTATCTTCCAAGTCTTCCGCTGTTATCGACACTAGATGGCCTTAAGCCATATTTACTGTAATAAGTTCTCTTTGAGACAACGATGTAATAAGTGTGTGATTGCCACTCTGCTATAAATCCTTCGATGTACTGTGTGGTGTCAGCATTACTGATCCAGGGATGACACCTGAGCATAGAGCACTTGATCCATTCGGGTCGGGTCGCTACAGCCTTATAGTCCGGATGTGGCTTGGCGACTCCCTTTCCAATAGCTACTTCAGCCTGGTGAGGTGGCTTGTGGATGCCTGCCCACAGCTGGAAGTCATAAAGCGGTCTATCTGCGTCGAAGGTGCACGCCGGGCTTTTGCCCGTGCGAAGGTGCGCTGGGCCAAGATGGACGCCGAGAAGCTGGTGAAGGAGGGGCCGCCGCAGGGCAAGGAGCATCGCCACCCTGAGATGTATTATGAGAGTGTCCTGAAGGGTGCCCGTCTTGTGGCGGACGAGTGTGCGAAGAATGTAATTTTTGAATGAACTTGCCCGTGTGATCCTGTATTATGAAAACTTGTTCATGTGCGCTATGCAACGCTTGTTTGAATTTAAAATATTACCTTCTGTGCGGCTGTTTATCAAATCTGAGAGATGGCCAGTTGTCGGCTTCTGCCCCCATGCCACGAGTGCTGGGGTGTTCGGGATAAATCTGAGCACTCTTTTTCCCATTGTTGGGTCCTTCGAGGGAGGTGCTCAGCGCAACGAACAAGGCAATCGGACTATAATGCTTTATCACTCTCACTTAGCCATAGAAGTCTACAATTTTAAATTTTGGCGAAGCCCCTAGTATTCGGAAGGCCAAATTCGGGGCGCTATACACGCCTAAGCCGGACAAAGCCGACTCCTCGCCCTAAGCGGCATAAGTCTTTAGGGACTCGAGACCTCTCGAACAGCGTCCAGCTCTCGCCTTATCATGACACTCTGTTTTAGCTTTCTCTACTGAGGTGCTTGCCCAGATGAACCGGGGCACAATCGCAGTAGTTCTCCCAGTGCTACCTTAGCCGATATAGCAGAATGTAAGGTACCAAAACATGGGAGCCGGGCAAACCCAACTATTGACCCAAGACATGATTTGGAGCTGATGCGTATAATGCTATAAGTTTGGGGTGCCGCACTGTCGAAAGTGTTTTGACTTCTCACGCCGTATTATGGGGTATGCTTAAGCCCCTGGTGTATTGGCCGTACTAGAGTGTACGGGTGCTGAATGTCATGAATGAATGTATATATAAAAAAGAATAGAGGAATGCGGTAATAGTTTAGTGCTATGCATTGTTTACTCAAAAAGGTGCGTCGAAGCAGAATGATACAAGTAGTGTGATAAGCAAAAACTAGGACTATTTGGCATGTCCCCTCCAAGGGCAAGCTGAGGAATGGTATTTAAAGCAGGTATTTCACTCGTTATCAGAGACCACCTGGGAATTCCATGATGCGACGTAGCTTTCTGCCTCCTTGTTTGTTGTATCGTGCGTCTGGCAATCATACTGTCGGACGGGGTTTCCAGAGAGTAAAGTCCTGAAAGAGAGAAAAAATAATAAGGCGGGAAGCCCCTAGTGCGGTTGAGCCGCGTTTTGGGGCGTGCCGTAGTCGTGCCCCCCCACCTATGCCCATGGTATTTTCAATGCGTAATTATGTACGCGTGACACGGATTTCGCCGGTTGGCAGGGACTATGGTGGGGGCCGCATTGCTATGCAAGCTTGGAGCGTGCCAGGCGGTCTTGTTGCAGATTACTCCGGGCGCGCTTGACGGTGTCCGGGTGTTTAATCACTGAACTGGTGGATTGCCTGAAGAGGCTGCTTTGTGCTTCTGCTGCGAGGGCCACAGTGTGCTCTTCCGTGCGGAGAGAGCGCTCTGTGTTTCCATTGACTGTGATGACCCCCCGAGGTCCTGGCGTCTTGAGCTTGAGGTATGCATAATGCGGTACCGCATTGAATCTCGCAAATGCGGTTCGCCTGAGCAGTGCATGATAGCCACTGCGAAACGGGACTATATCGAAGATTAACTCCTCGCTTCGGAAGTTATCCGGGGATCCAAAGACCACTTCCAGTGTGACTGAGCCTGTGCAATGGGCCTCTACACCTGGTATGACGCCTTTGAAGGTCGTTTTTGTGGGTTTGATCCTTGAGGGGTCTATACCCATTTTGCGCACTGTGTCCTGATAAAGTAGGTTCAGGCTGCTGCCGCCGTCCATAAGGACTCGAGTGAGGTGAAATCCGTCGATGATTGGGTCTAGGACCAATGCGATGAATCTGCCATGACGGATACTAGTGGGGTGGTCCCTGCGATCGAAGGTGATCGGATAGGAGGACCATGGGTTGAACTTTGGGGCGACTGGCTCCAACGCATATACGTCCCTTAGCGCACGCTTCCGCTCCCTCTTGGGGATGTGGGTTGCATATATCATGTTCACCGTCCGCACTTGTGGGGGGAACCTCTTCTATCCTCCGGTGTTCGGCAGCCGGGGCTCCTCCTCGTCATCGCTATGTGACCCCTTATCTTTGTTTTCTGCATTTAACTTGCCGGCCTGCTTGAACACCCAACATTCCCTGTTGGTGTGGTTGGCTGGCTTGTTGGGGGTGCCGTGTATTTGACACGAGCGATCGAGTATACGGTCCAAACTGGACGGGCCCGGGGTGCTTCTTTTGAATGCCTTTTTTCGCTGACCGGGTTTAGAGCCTCTGAATTCGGCATTGACTGTCGTATCCTCGGTATTGTTGATGTTGATGTGACGCTTGTGTTTGTTGCGACGTGACCTGCCATTGCCATCCTTGGTATCTGAAGTACCATGGTTCTTTGATATATTATTGTTGCGAGCCAGCCAGCTATCCTCTCCCGCGCAAAAGCGGGTCATGAGTGTCGTGAGGGCTGCCATAGATTTCAGCTTTTCCTGGCCAAGGTGCAGGGCGAGCCACTCGTCGCGGATGTTGTGTTTGAAAGCTGCTAGGGCCTCTGCATCTGGACAGTCGATGATTTGATTTTTCTTTGTCAGGAACTGTGTCCAGAATTGCCTGGCCGATTCCTCTGGCTGCTGAATTATGTGGCTCAAGTCATCGACATCTGGTGGTCGCACATAAGTGCTCTGGAAGTTGTCAAGGAATGCGGCTTCCGAATCTTCCCAACAGCCAATGGATTCTGCTGGTAGGCTGTTGAGACAATGCCGAGATGGTCCTTTGAGCTTGAGTGGGAGGTATTTGATGGCGTGTAGATCGTCACCGCGGGCCATGTGGATGTGCAGGAGCAAGTCCTCGATCCATACCACAGGATCTGTTGTGTCGTCGTATGATTCGATATTTACGGGTTTGAAACCCTCTGGGATTTGGTGATCCATTACTTTGTTTGTGAAGCATAGGGGGTATGCAGCGCCTCTGTACTAGGCTATGTCGAGACGCAGCTCGAATGAGTCTTGTCCGCTGTGTTCAGCCCGGCCGGATTTACTTTTACTGTATCCGGCATGACAGTTATCGTCTCGCGTAGTGGTGCGCCCTCATGATCCATAGATCGATCTTGCGGGTTTTGCTTTGTCCTCCAATACGTCTCGCAGGTCTAGCGTGTTTCCCCGTGCCTTGACATTTTTATTTGAGTGGCGTCGGGGTGCCGGCTGAGCTTTTGTCTGAAATGCCTCTCTGTCACGGCCACGAGGTGGCCGATCAGCTGCGTCATACGCTGGAGATGTAGGTTTTAATGCTTCCTCCTCCAGTCGGGGTAGCAACCTGCACTTTGGGTAACTCTTGGAGGGGCGTTCGAGTTCATATTCCTCGGTCGCAAGGATTTCAGTCCATCTGTCAGCTAGCAAATCTTGATCAGCGTGAAGCTGCTGTTGCTTTTTCTTAAGGCTATTTGTCGTGGCTATAAGCCGGCGCTTGAAGCGCTCTTGCTTGACGGGATCCTCAGGCACGACAAATTCGTCATCGTCGAGGCTTGTCTCGTCTTCGGAGGGAGGCATGTAATTATCATCCTCCGCCTCTCCATCTACCGCTCTCTCGGGAGGGCTGGCTTCTCCATCCTCCTGCTCTAAATCTTGCTGGAGGGGATTGTTGTCATCTTAGGCACTTTCCGGAGTTCTACTATCTCCTGTGCTGGTATCACCGCTTTTGCTTTGGCGAGACTTAGAGCGGCGCCGCTGATGTCGGCGGTTGGGTTGCTTCTTGGAGGGGTCATCCTCCGCTGTCCAGTCGTCATTCCCTTCTTTGGGTGTGTCCACCATGTATATATCATATGATGAGGTGGTTGTCCAGTGTCCTGTGGGCAGTGGCTCCTATTCGTCTCCTGCATCGTCATCCATACCGTTGATGTCTTCGGAGTCGAAGTCGAGCGTGTCGGTCAAATCGTCGACAGTGGCTACTAAGTGGGTGGTGGGTGGGCGGCGAATTTCTTCGTCATCCGCATCCCAATCCTGCCGGACATAGTTTGGCCAGGACTCTCTGACAAGGAGAGAGACCTTAATGAGTTCAGTATGTCGCCGAAGGGCGAGTGCTGAAAGATATCCGCCGAGGTGAACTCCATGATCGGCGCCCAATCGGATTCGATAGGCACGGGCGCACGCGGTTCAGAGTCCGTGGCCGGGGAAGAATCCGGCAGTTTGGTGTCACGGCTCTCGTGAAGGGTAAGGTTGATACTCAGCTCGATCACCGCTGAGGATACGACCTTCGTGGCGGTGTCTATCCACCCGTCCATGGATGGAGCAATTGGCTCTGAATTAAGGGTCAGAGCGGTTGCCGGTGCGGTCTCCTAAACACTATCTGATGGTAGAGCTAAATCATGCTCATCGTGACCGTGCGGCGCACTCGGCAGGGGCTCAAATCCGTCGAAGATCAAGTCTCTGCGGATGTCGGCCATGTAGTTTAAGCTTCCAAACCTAACCTAGTGGCCAGGGGCGTAACTCTCGATCTGCTCCAAATGGCCAAGCGAGTTGGCCCGTAGTGCAAAGCCGCCGAATACAAAGATCTGTCCGGGGAGAAAAGTCTCACCCTGCACTGCATCGCTATTGATGATTGAAGGAGCCATCAAGCCTAACGATGACGACACAGAGGAACTCTCAATGAAAGCACCAATGTCGGTGTCAAAATTGGCGGATCTCAGGTAGGGGGTCCCGAACTGTGCGTCTACGCAGATGGTAACAGGAGGCAGGGGACACGATGTTTTACCCAGGTTCGGGCCCTCTTGATGGAGGTAATACCCTACGTCCTGCTTGATTGTTCTTGATAATATGAGTAGTACAAGAGTTGATCTACCACGAGATCGAAGAGGCTAAACCCTAGAAGCTAGCCTATGGTATGATTGTTGTTGTTGGTCCTACGGACTAAACCCTCCGGTTTATATAGACACCGGAGGGGGCTAGGGTTACACAGAGTCGATTACAAGGAAGGAAATCTACATATCTGTACTGCCAAGCGTGCCTTCCATGCCAAGGAGAGTCCCATTCGGACACGGGACGAAGTCTTCAATCTTGTATCTTCATAGTCCAACAGTCCGGCCAAAGGATATATTCCGGTTGTCCAGATACCCCCTTATCCAAAACTCCCTCAACATGCGTCTGATATTTTCGAATGGGACACCCGGCATCGATCAATTTTTATTTATTCTTTAGTTATGAAGTAAATATTGGCTCTGATATGTGAATCGCTGAGATGCATAATCATCGATTGTTTTGAATGTTCTTTACGAATTGCCAGGCATGTGTGTTTGATTGCAATGTACAGGAACGCTAAAAAGCTGCTCAAACTCTTTGTACCCCCTCTGTTCCTTTTTATTTTGCATATTAGATTTCTTTCATGTCAGTTGATTTTACATTGTGAATGTTCATACTTTGACTGCAGACAAAACTTGTATGCAGACTAAAAAGGACCGGAGGGAGTACATGTGAAACTGCTGCAAACGAGGTGATCACCCTGGGAATAATGCTAGTACGTATTGTTTTGCATGTCCATCCAATGCCAGTGATACAAGAATTTGAACTAATCAAACTAAATTCATTCATACACGGTTGGATTTCATATAAACATGCTGGATTTCATAACATTTCATATATTCTTGAACTAAAAAGGGGTGCGCTGGAGGTATAATCAATTAACCGAAGCTACCCACATGTGTCCGGCTGAGCCGAACAGAAGCTTCTTCTCCAGCGGACTGAGCTTCGGTTACTTAACTGCTGGTGCAGTTGGGTCACTGACACGTTGTTGGCACGGCGGGTCCTCGGTGGAGAAGGGCCTTGCTGAAGTCGGCGAAATCCTTCGCCTCGGTGCCGGCAGGGCGGGGCATCGGCGGAGCCGACGGTGTCCTCTGCCTTATTGTTGGCGTCGTGGAGCCTCGGCTGAGCAGAGCCTCGTCGACGCCAGTGGAGCGGAGACTCGTCGGAGCTGGCATTTTCCTCTGCCTCGTCCTTGGTCTTGCCAAACAGTGCCTCGCCCGCTTCATCGCCCTCTTTGTAGGCGTCTGCAGCCTCCGCCACCCGCATGTGGTACCGCCAGCGCTCGAGGCGGATGACTGGGCCACATGTTAGTTACGCAACTCCACCTACAGTTAAGTAACTGAAGTAGCGTCCTTCTCCAACATAGCTCTCCGCCTCCACATCGCCACCAAGAAGCTAATCGGCCGTCAATGGTCAACCCGCCTAGCTTGGCTTCAACCGGAGGGTAAAAGCAGTGGCCTTACTTGGACCCGAGCGGCGGTGACCTACCGTGTTCTACTCTTCCTCATTTTCTGTGTGGCGCGGCCTCGTTGGCAGCAGGGCGGGTGATACGTCTCCAACGTATCTACTTTTTCAAACACTTTTGCCCTTGTTTTGGACTCTAACTTGCATGATTTGAATGGAACTAACCCGTACTAACGCTGTTTTCAGCAGAACTACCATGGTGTTATTTATGTGCAGGAGCAAACATTCTCGGAATGACCTAAAACTTCACGGAGACACTTTTCAGAAAATAAGAAAAATCAGAGAGAAGAAATCATCGCGTTTTACAATACGGAGCCGCCGCCAAGCCCTAAAACCTCTTAGGAGGGCTGGTCTGGAGTCCGTTCGTGGCTCCGGGGAGGGGAATCCATCGCCATCGTCATCACCAACCATCCTCCATCACCAATTTCATGATGCTCACTGCCGTGTGTGAGTAATTCCATCGTAGGCTTGCTGGACGGTGATGGGTTGGATGGGATCTATCATGTAATCGAGTTAGTTTTGTTAGGGTTTGATCCCTAGTGTCCACTATGTTCTGAAATTGATGTTGCTATGACTTTGCTATGCTTAATGCTTGTCACTAGGGCCCGAGTGCCATGATTTTAGATCTGAACCTATTATGTTTTCATCAATATATGAGTGTTCTTGATCCTATCTTGCAAGTCTATAGTCACCTATTATGTGTTATGATCTGTTAACCCCGAAGTGACAATAATCTGGATACTTACCGGTGATGACCGTAGTTTGAGGAGTTCATGTATTCACTATGTGTTAATGCTTTGTTCCGGTTCTCTATTAAAAGGAGGCCTTAATATCCCTTAGTTTCCATAAGGACCCTGCTGCCATGGGAGGGTAGGACAAAAGATGTCATGCAAGTTCTTTTCCATAAGCACGTATGACTATGTTCAGAATACATGCCTACATTATATCAATGAACTTGAGCTAGTTCTGTGTCACCCTAGGTTATGACTGTTACATGATGAACCGCATCCGGCATAATTCTCCATCACCGATCCATTGCCTACGAGCTTTCCATATATTGTTCTTCGCTTATTTACTTTTCCGTTGCTATTGCTATCATCACTACAAAATACCAAAAACATTGCTTTTACTACTGTTACCTTTTGCTACCGTTATCGCCACTATCATATTACTTTGCTACTAAACACTTTGCTGCGGATATTAAGTTTCCTGGTGTGGTTGAATTGACAACTCAGCTGCTAATACTTGAGAATATTCTTTGGCTCCCCTTGTGTCGAATCAATAAATTTGGGTTGAATACTCTACCCTCGAAAACTGTTGCGATCCCTATACTTGTGGGTTATCAAGACTATTTTCTGGCACCGTTGCCGGGGAGCATAGCTCTATTCTTTGAGTCACTTGGGATATATATCTGCTTATCATTATGAAGAGCTTGAGAGATCCAAAAACCAAGAAGTATCCCTCAACTACGAGGGGAGGTAAGGAACTGCCATCTAGCTCTACACTTGATTCACCTTTTGTTATGAGTATGTTTGCGACACCTACACCTGCTTCTGCTATTCGTTCTGATATGTCGCATGTTATTGATGATGCCACTTCTGCTATGCATGATACTTATGATGAAACTACCTCTATGCCTGATACTACTATGCCACTTAGTGATTTTCTTGATAAACAACTTGCTAGGGCTAGAGAAATTGAAAATATTGAATCTGATGATACTGATGAAAGTGATGATGAAGAACCACTTGCTATTCCTAAGGGTTATGTATTTGATCAAGATGCTTCTTTAGCCATTTTAGCTTGCAAAATAGAACTGAACTTAAAAAATTATTAGCTAAATGGAGTAAGCAATCCTAAATGATAGAATGAAACCTGACCCTGCTTTGGCTACTTCACCTATCTTTGTTGCTGATAAGGATTATGAATTCTCTATTGATCCTGATATAATTACGTTGGTTGAATCTGATCCTTTTCATGGTTATGAATCTGAAACTGTTGTGGCACATCTTACTAAATTGAATGAAATAGCTACCCTGTTCACTAAAGATGAGAGAACTCGCTACTTTTATATCCTCAAAATATTTCCGTTCTCATTAAAGGGTGATGCTAAGATATGGTTTAATTCTCTTGATCCTGGTTGTGTGCGTAGTCCCCAGGATATGATTTATTACTTCGCTGCTAAATATTTCCCTGCTCATAAGAAACAAGCTGCTTTAAGAGATATATATAATTTTGTGCAAATTGAAGAAGAGAGTCTCCCACAAGCTTGGGGAGGCTTCTCCAATTACTTAATGCTTTGCCTGATCATCCTCTTAAGAAAAATGAAATACTTGATATCTTTTATAATGGACTAACCGATGCCTCCAGAGATTACCTGGATAGTTGTGCTGGTTCTGTTTTCAGGGAAAGAACACCGGATGAAGCTGAAATTCTATTGAATAATATGTTGACAAATGAAAATAATTGGACACCTCCGGAGCCAATTCCTGAGCCTATTCCTAAACCAACTCCTAAGAAGAGGGGTATTCTATTTCTCAGTCCTGAAGATATGCAAGAGGCAAAGAAATCTATGAAAGAAAAAGGTATTAAAGCTGAAGATGTTAAGAATTTACCTCCTATTGAAGAAATACATGGTCTTAATTTACCGCCTATTGAAGAAACATATAATCCAAATCCTTTACCTATTGAAGAAACTCATGGTCTTGATAACCCGACACAGGTAGTAAAGGTAAATTCTCTCTATAGATATGATAAAGTTGTAATCCCATTTACTAAAATTGCTAGCCCATGCTTAGATGAGTTTGATAAATTTATGGCTAAGCAAGAAGATTTTAATGCTTATTTTGGTAGACAATTAAAATACAATTCAAATATGCTTGGACACTTGGGTGATTATATGGCTAATGTTAAAGGTGAACTTAAACTTATTAGTAAACATGCTTCTATGGTTACCACTCAAGTAGAACAAGTACTTAAAGCTCAAAATGATTTGCTCAATGAATTGAATAGTAAAGATAATGATAATGTTGTTAGAGTGGCTACTAGAACTGGTAGAATGACTCAGGAACCTTTGTATCCTGAAGGCCACCCTAAGAGAATTGAGCAAGATTCTCAGAGAAATAATTTAGATGCACCTAGTTCTTCTAAAAAGAAGAAAAAGAAAAATGATAGGACTTTGCATGCTTCTAGTGATCCTATTGTTGAAACACCTGAGAATCCAAATGATATTTCTATTTCTGATGCTGAAACACAATCTGGTAATGAACCTGAAACTAATGATAATGTTAATAATAATGTTCATGATGATGCTCAACCTAGTAATGATAATGACATAGAAATTGAACCTGCTGTTGATCTTGATAACCCACAATCAAAGAATCAACGTTATGATAAGAAAGATTTTGTTGCTAGGAAACATGGTAAAGAAAGAGAGCCTTGGGTTCAGAAACCCATGCCTTTTCCTCCCAAACCATCCAAGAAAAAGGATGATGAGGATTTTGAGCGCTTTGCTGAAATGATTAGACCTATCATTTTATGTATGCGATTAACTGATATGCTCAAAACCAATCCTTATGCTAAGTATATGAAAGATATTATTACAAATAAAAGAAAGATACCGGAAGCTGAAATTTCCACCATGCTTGCTAATTACACTTTTAAGGGTGGAATACCAAAGAAACTTGGAGATCCAGGAGTACCCACTATACCATGCTCCATTAAAAGAAACTATGTTAAAACTGCTTTATGTGATCTTGGAGCCGGTGTTAGTGTTATGCCTCTCTCTTTATATCGTAGACTTGATTTGAATAAGTTGACACCTACTGAAATATCTTTGCAAATGGCTGATAAATCAACTGCTATACCTGTCGGTATTTGTGAGGATGTGCCTGTTGTAGTTGCAAACGTTACTATTTTAACGGACTTTGTTATTCTTGATATTCCCGAGGACGATAGTATGTCTATTATTCTTGGAAGACCCTTTTTGAATACTGCAGGGGCTGTTATTGATTGCACTAAAGGCAATGTCACTTTTCATGTTAATGGTAATGAGCATACGGTACACTTTCCGAGGAAACAACCTCAAGTTCATAGTATCAACTCTATTGGAAAAATTCCATCGATTATATTTGGAGGTTTTGAATTTCCTCTTCCTACTGTCAAGAAGAAATATGATATTCTTATTATTGGGGATGTGCATATCCCCGTTGAGGTAACATAGTGTTATTCGAAATTTCTCCGGTTCCATGTTATTCGGAATGAGTTCGTTAACAAGACTTGATCAACCTTGTTAGTGGATTCCTTTTGATGATCATGAGATGGATGAAACTAGAAGGCACAACCTTCTGTACCCCACTTTTACTTTCTGTTATTTATATTAAATAAAATAAAATAAATATTTTTCTATCTGTTATCTGATTATCCGTGCAATATAAAAATACCTCGAAAATAAAAGTTCTCCAAATGCCCTGAAAATTAAATATGATTTTTTCTAGAATATTTGAGGATTTATGGAACAAAGAACACACCAGGGGGGCAACCACCTTGCCACGAGGGTGGAGGGCGCGCCCACCCCCTAGGGCGCGCCCCCCTACCTCGTGGGCCCACGGTGGCCCTCCTCCATTTATTCCTGCACCCACACACTCCATCTTCCTCCCCCAAATACGAATATCCAGCTCAAGCACGAGTTCTAGCTCATTTTGCTGCCATTTTCGATCTCCTTGCTCAAAGCACCTCTCACAAAACTGCTTGGGGAGATTGTTCCTTGGTATGTGACTCCTCCATTGGTCCAATTAGTTTTTGTTCTAGTGCTTTATTCATTGCAAATTTTTGCTGCTTAGGTGACCCTGTTCTTGAGCTTGCATGTCAAATTTATATGGTCAAAAGTAGTTTTGATGCATGATATAGGCCTAGGCACTTGTAGGAGTAGTTACTATCAATATTATTGAGTTTGGTTTACTTTATTTTGAAGTTACTAAAAAATTCAGAATTTTTCAGAGGAAGAAAAATTCTTAGGAAAATGTTCCAAGGTGGTTCTTCAAAGAAGCAAGGACCCAGGCTTGCAATGCGTGATGCTGACGAAGAGCCACCAAGAGACGCTCCAGTGCGTCCTTGTGAGTGGCCTTCTGAAAATTTTATGGATCAAGCGGGAATAAAAGAAGAATTCAACGCATATTTGCGTAACGCTGATCTCGTGAGCTTCGAGGAAGAGAAGTGCAGTCAGTATCATGAACTCACTAGCTCCTTTGTGAGGAGGTTTGAATTTTCAACTTCACGTAATTCTCCAACTGTCCTGTTTGATCTTTATGATAAATCTTATACCATGGACTTAGAGGATTTTACCACTGCATGCAAACTTCCACAATGGGGTAGTATAAGGGATCCTCGCAAATCTGAATTTAGAGATTTTCTTGCTAATATAACTGTGGGAGAATCTAGAGATATTACACAAGCTACCATAGGGAGCATTCACTTTCCTGCCATACATTATTTTGCTCTCTTCATAGGTAGATGCATAAATGGTAAAGATGAAGCATGTCACGTGTGTGTCCCTGACCTCAGTATTCTTAGGAGTGCTGTGTTAGGAGACAAATCATATAATTTGGGAGCCATTGTTGCACGTAGGTTGCATCTTAATAGACGTAATGGAGATTTCTTTGGTGGAATTTATGCAACCTGCATAGCTAATTTTCTTGGTATAGATGTGCGCGAAGATGATATTGAATTACCTCCTGCCTATCTAGATTTTAATGCTATGGTTCACCACCAGTTTGTCGAGAGGAATGAATCACCTCTCCAGTATCGACTAATCTTTGACAGACGCCGTGCTGTCCGTATTACTCTCCCTGCTCCTGCTTTCTTTGATTATCAGGCAAGAGGAGGATATACTATTACCAGAGAGGAGGCAGATGAGTACGAGAGGAGAGAGGAGGCCGCTCATCGCCACGCTGCAGCTCAGCAGGCGATAGCTGCTGCATCACAGTACGACCCCAACAACTATTATTATGGATATCCGCCAGGCCAGCCGTGGCCATAGACCAACTTAGGCCAAAAGCCTAAGCTTGGGGGAGTACGTATTTCTCACCGACATTACATTTATGCTCACACACTCATTGCTAGATGTCGGTGCTCATACTTTTTCATTGTATCATCCATGCTAGTTTATTTTCCTTTTTATGCTTTCTTCTTGTGTGTTTAATAAACCTTAAGAAAAACCAAAAAAATTAGTTGTAGCTTTTAATTAGTTTACTTTCCATGCTTGTAGTAGTAATTAAAAAGAAAACCCAAAAATATTTCCTGTTCTTCTTTTGCTTGTTGGGAGCTTTCCCGTGTAAATAGTTTTATTTCTTTTCTTTTCTTTGGGGGTCGATAGGAGAAGACCATGATTAAATTGTTGAAGTGGCTCTTATATGCATTATTGTTGATCTGACAAAACAGCCCATATTGCCTTGTCTTCTCCTGTTTATTGAATGCTTGCAGATTCCAGCTTAGTCCAATGCACGTGCACTATTATTATTATTCACATCGTTCGGTCGTGCAAGTGAAGGGCAATTATGATGATATATGATGGACTGACTGAGATGAGAAAAGCTGGTATGAACTCGACCTCTTTTGTTTTTGTAAATATGATTAGTTCATCGTTCCTGATTCAGCCTATTATGAATAAACATGTTTGCAATGACAACTAGAGATCATAGTTTCTTGTGCCAGGCTTGATTAGCTATGAGTTATAATGGTTTACCTTGCGTGCCAACATGCTATTAAAATGGTTATGATGTGGTATGATAGGGTGGTATCCTCCTCTGAATGATTTAAGTGACTTGACTTGGCACATGTTCACGCATGTAGTTGAAACAAAATCAACATAGCCTTCACGATATTTATGTTCATGGTGGATTATATCCTACTCATGCTTGCATTCGGTGTTGATTAATTTTAATGCATGTTCATGACTGTTGTCGCTCTCTAGCTGGTCGCTTCCCAGTCTTTTGCTAGCCTTCACCTGTACTAAGCGGGAATACTGCTTGTGCATCCAAACTCCTTAAACCCCAAAGTTATTCCACATGAGTCCACTATACCTACCTATATACGGTATCTACCTGCCGTTCCAAGTAAATTTGTATGTGCCAAACTCTAAACCTTCAAATAAATATCCTGTTTTGTATGCTCGAATAGCTCATGTATCAACTAGGGTTGTCTGTATCTTCCATGTTAGGCGGGTTATTCTCAAGAGGAGTGGACTCCGCTCCTCACTCACGAGATAAATGGCTGGTCACCGGGATGCCCAGTCCCATGCTTTATGCAAACTAAATCAAAATAATTGCAAACAAAACTCCCCCTGGGACTCTTGTTAGTTGGAGGCACTCGTTGTTTCGAGCAAGCCATGGATTGATGCTTGTTGGTGGAAGGGGGAGTATAAACTTTACCATTCTGTTTGGGAACCGCCTATAATGTGTGTAGCATGGAAGATATCGCCATCTCTTGGTTGTTATGTTGACAATGAAAGTATACCGCTCAAAATATTATTCACCTCTATTTCAAAACCGAGCTCTGGCACCTCTACAAATCCCTGCTTCCCTCTGCGAAGGGCCTATCTATTTACTTTTATGCTGAGTCATCATCCTCTTATTAAAAAGCACCAGTTGGAGAGCACCGCTGTCATTTGCATTCATTACTGTTAGTTTACATTGAGTATGACTTGACTGGATCTCTTTTACCATGAATTACAATGTCTAGTCAGTCCTTGGTCTTTAAAGGTGCTCTGCATTTATGTTTTGCGGTCTCAGAAAGGGCTAGCGAGATACCACCTTGTTATATCATATTATGATTGTTTTGAGAAAGTGTTGTCATCCGAGTTTTATTATTATGGCTCGCTAGTTGATTATGCTATTGATATGAGTAAACTTGAGACCTATGCGTTATTGCGAATGTGGTTAGTTATAATCTTTGCTGAAAACTTGAATGCTGGCTTTACATATTTACAACAACAAGAGCAAACATAGTTTGTAAAAGTTTTTCTTTATCACTTTCAGTTTGTCAACTGAATTGCTTGAGGACAAGCAAAGGTTTAAGCTTGGGGGAGTTGATACGTCTCCAACGTATCTACTTTTCCAAACACTTTTCCCTTGTTTTGGACTCTAACTTGCATGATTTGAATGGAACTAACCCGGACTGACGCTGTTTTCAGCAGAACTACCATGGTGTTATTTATGTGCAGGAGCAAACGTTCTCCGAATGACCTGAAACTTCACGAAGACACTTTTCAGAAAATAAGAAAAATACCTGCCAAAGATGAAGGCCAGGGGGCCCACCACCTTGCCACGAGGGTGGGGGGCGCGCCTGCCCCCTAGGGCGCGCCCCCTACCTCGTGGGCCCCCTGTTGCCTCTCCGACTCCAACTCCACCTCCATATATTGAGTTTCGATGAGAAAAAAATCAAGAGAAGAAATCATCGCGTTTTACGATACGGAGCCGCCGCCAAGCCCTAAAACCTCTCGGGAGGGCTGATCTGGAGTCCGTTCGGGGTTCCGGAGAGGGGAATCCGTCGCCATCGTCATCATCAACCATCCTCCATCACCAATTTCATGATGCTCACCGCCGTGTGTGAGTAATTCCATCGTAGGCTTGCTGGACGGTGATGGGTTGGATGGGATCTATCATGTAATCGAGTTAGTTTTGTTAGGGTTTGATCCCTAGTGTCCACTATGTTCTGAGATTGATGTTGCTATGACTTTGCTATGCTTAATGCTTGTCACTAGGGCCCGAGTGCCATGATTTCAGATCTGAACCTATTATGTTTTCATCAATATATGAGTGTTCTTGATCCTATCTTGCAAGTCTATAGTCACCTATTATGTGTTATGATCCGTTAACCCCGAAGTGACAATAATCGGGATACTTACCGGTGATGACCGTAGTTTGAGGAGTTCATGTATTCACTATGTGTTAATGCTTTGTTCTGGTTCTCTATTAAAAGGAGGCCTTAATATCCCTTAGTTTCCGTAAGGACCCCGCTGTCATGGGAGGGTAGGACAAAAGATGTCATGCAAGTTCTTTTCCATAAGCACGTATGACTATGTTCGGAATACATGCCTACATTATATCAATGAACTAGAGCTAGTTCTGTGTCACCCTAGGTTATGACTGTTACATGATGAACCGCATCCGGCATAATTCTCCATCACCGATCCATTGCCTATGAGCTTTCCATATATTGTGCTTCGCTTATTTACTTTTCCGTTGCTATTGCTATCATCACTACTAAATACCAAAAACATTGCTTTTACTACTGTTACCTTTTGCTACCGTTATCACCACTATCATACTACTTTGCTACTAAACACTTTGCTGCAGATATTAAGTTTCTAGGTGTGGATAAATTGACAACTCAGCTGCTAATACTTGAGAATATTCTTTGGCTCCCCTTGTGTCGAATCAATAAATTTGGGTTGAATACTCTACCCTCGAAAACTATTGTGATCCCCTATACTTGTGGGTTATCAGCGGGGCCTCGACGGAGCCGGTGATGTCCTCTGTCTCGTTGCCGACGGGGAGACGCCTCGACGGAGTGGGGGAAATCCTCCCCCTCATTGCCCGCAGGGTGGGGCCTCGGCTAAGCCGGCGATGTCCTCTGTCTCGTTGTTGGCGGGGCGGGGCCTCGGCGGAGTAGGGCCTCGCCGAAGCCGATGAGGTCCTCCGCCTAGGTGCTGGTGAGGCGGTGCCTCGGCGGAGCTGGCGATGTCCTCTGCCTCGTTGTTGTCGCGATGGGTCCTCGGTGGAGAAGGGCCTCGCCGATGCCGGCGAAATCCTTCGCCTCGGTGCCGGCATGGCGGGGCATTGGCGGAGCTGGCGGGGTCCTCTGCCTCGTTGTTGGCACCGCGAGGCCTCGGCTGAGTAGGGCCTCATCAACGCCAGCGAAGCGGGGACTCGTCGGAGCCGGCATTGTCCTCTGCCTCGTCCTTGGTCTCGCCAAACAGTGCCTCGCCCGCTTGATCACCCTCTTTGTAGGCGGTCGCGGCCTCCACCACCCGCATCCGGTACCGCCAGCGCTCGAGGCGGCCCTCGCGGGCAGAGCGGTACGAGTCAAGCAGCGCCTCCTACTCCGCCCGCTCCGCAGCGATCTGCTCCTCCGCCTGCAGGTGCTCCTGGAGGAGATGGTGGTTGTAGGCGGCGTTGGCCCACGCCTCCCAAAACTGCTCCTCACACTTCTGCCTCACCTTGTCCATGTATTGGGCACGGGCCTCGCCGATGGTCATGGTGCAATGCACTGGCGAGGATGGCGCGGAGGACGGGGTTGGCGCCAGATCGTCGACTATTAGTTCTCCATTGAGACGTCGTCATCCTCCGGCTGCCTGCTGGCTTGGTCCGTCGTTCGCCCATCCCTAAGAGCATTGGAGCGCGAGGAAGCCATGGTGGGCAGTAGTGGTGTGGACAGGAGAAGGGGAACGGAGGCAGATGACTGCGGCTATTGCTGCTGCAACAGTTTATATAGCAATGGTGGGCGGCGGAGGGATGGACATATGGTGCCGGAGTAGCCGCCTCGGCAACCGCGTATCATTAATGTGGGCGGGAGACGGACGGACGGACGGCACTTGTGTCGTTTGAAGGCGGTGCAATCGCTTGCACCAGGAAGCGAGGCGGGCGGCGCTGACCGTTTCGGGCGGAAAGCACGCACGGGCGACGGAGGCGGTTTGGGTGGGCCAGGGCAGTCAAACTCGTGCTTGGCAGCGGGTCGGTCCAGCAACCGGAAATGCTGGCTCGCCAGCGAGCTCGCCGAGCCGAGTGACGACAAACAGACGGTGGACGCAGCTTCCAACCAGGAGCCGGCGCCACCGTCCAAGCCGGTTCATGCCGTGTTCACCATAGAGAAGGTGCGGCCGCACTTTGATGCCCTAATGGAGGAAGAGCTACCAGCACTGGGGGACCTGTGCTGCAACCTCCGTCTCCTCTACGAGCACCGGTGAACAAGCGAACGACAATGCCATCGTAGACATGTGGCACTATGATCCTGGCTTCCCGAATGAGCAGCGGGCGCTGCATCAGACCATCCATAGGGCCCGCGAGGCCCTCTCCGTCGTCCTTTGAGTTTTTGCGCTCGCGGTGGCGTCGCCGTCTCGCATTGTCAACATGGTCAACGGACATGAGGAATGAGGAGATGACTTTACTTGGAGAGGATGACAGTGGGGACCCACCAGGGCCATAGCCACACGTACGCAAGGGCCTCCTTATTATATACAACTATATTTTTTTGCTGCCTCCTAGTTTCTTGACATCACGGTCCCACACCATTGTCAACCTATGCAGTCAATAAACATGAGAATTGCACAAGGAGTGGCCGACAGCTGGGACCAAGCAGCTCGAGCAGTATTTGTGTTTTTGAGGTGTGAGCACTGCAGAGTTTTTCTTGAGCGATGTTTTTGTTGTTGTTCAGAGGAGCAGAGTATTAACTGGGCGGGCTGTGGGCCGTCTAGCCCAGGCCAGATATCCAGCCCAGATATTAATTTTTTTCAAGCTGAAAATGGCTAGCCCAGCTATACATTATTTGAGGAATACCCATGCAAGGTCAACTTGTTATTCTCCGCCCCGCTGGGCTGTAAATCTTTCCTAGGAGGGATGCATTAGGCTTAACAAGAAAATGGGCTTGAAGAAATAATAAGTGGGATGTAATTATAAAAACTGGGCAGTAACTATAAAAATTGTACCAAACACGTAATTAGTTTATAAAATATTATTTTTAGATTTTGAAAATGTTAATTTCATTAATTGTTTCGTGCACAATATTTCGTTGGGTTTTTACGTAATACAAATTTATATTGAAATTGTATTTAACCTGACTAGAAATTTTGGGATAAAAATATTTCGGATCCTATCAAAATGTGGGAAATTTTATTGAATTCTATTTTGAGCGGTTGGTTGAAATTATTAATCGTTGTCCTGGCTAGAAAATGGGATGTACTTTTAACAAACTGCAAATGGGCTATAGTAAATTCCATTACAATTCAAAAATGGGTTGCACATTCTTACAAATTGCAAATGGGCTGTAGTAAATTCCATTAGAATTCAAAAATGGGTTGTACATTCTTACAAATTGCAAATGGGCTATAAGTTCTCTGCCACACACTTATGGGCCTACTAAGTTGATGCGTCCCCTAAAAAAAGTAAGTTGACGCATATGCAAGGCTTTGTCAACTTATATTCAACACACGGTTCTAGCAGCAGTGGTCGTTGGATGTCCATCCAACAGATGTCGTGCTTCTTCTTCAATCTCGGATGTTCTAGCTTTAGCCGCCCAAAAAATGATTCCTCCCCCTGACATTTGAGGTGCACCATTTCAGAGGCTGACTTGTGGGCCTACTAAGTTGACGCGTACCAAGGGCTTTGTCAACTTAGTCACTATAAACGATTCTAGCTGCAATGACCGTACGATGTCCATCCAACGGTCGTCGTGCTTCTTCAACCTCTCGTATTCTTGCTCCAGCCACCCAAACCAGTGTCGGGCGTGCCACCTGCTCCTGCCTCCCGTGTCCGGCTGTGCTGCCACCGCTGGCCATGCCATCCCTCTATACTCACCCACACCTCCTATTATTCTCCAGCGATGGCAGCCTCACACCGCAGCCGAAGTAGTCAACCCACGTACTCCCCTTCGCGTGGGCAACCACTGATGCATCTTCCCCGGCTCCTTGTAGTCCCCTTCCTAGGCCTCGCCATCATCCACCGCCCTGGTTCTCTCGCTGCGGCGTGGTCAACATGGTCAAGGAACAACTTCCATCGGAAGAGTACTGTACATGGAGAGGCTGACAGCTGGTTCCACGGCCGCAGCAAGGAAGTGCCTCCTTATTACGCGGAAAATAATGATTCCTCCACCTGACAACAGGGACCCACTGGACGGGCCACTGTATTTCACAAAAAAAAAACTTTCCCCTGACTGCTGGGACCCACCAGCTACATCTTCGCACGCAAGGAAGTGCCTGACAGTCGGGACCCACCTGGTCGAAGCGTACGTAGCATTGTCATTCTGGTCACGAACGTGTATGTACATACTGGTCGATGTAGAGGCGCGCACATGTCGTAGTAGAGGCGCGCACGTGTCGTAGTAGAGGCACGCACATAGCATGTACATGTACGTACATCGGCCAGGGTGCAAGAAAGTAAATACGGCCACGTACGTACATACGGGTGGGGTCTCCGCCTACTCGCGCATACGTACGGCCAGAGCTCGTGTACATGGCTGGGTCAGAATGGAGAAACTGCGTCGTCGTCGTGTTCATGGGAGCCAACCAACTGGGTCGGAACGGAATGCGTCGTTGTGTTCATCGGGAGCCAACCGGCTTGGACGGAACAACCGATGGAAATGAAGCCTAGCGTACCGTAGAATGGAGGAAACAGCCTTGTGTTCGGCCGGCCACGGTCGAAACGGGATCCTGTTCATCGGGAGGGGTCTGGCATACCACAAAACGGAGGAAACAGACTTCTCTTGGTCAAAATGGGGTCCTGTTGATCGGGAGGGGTGTGGCGTACCACACAACGGAGGAAACGGACTTGTGTTGGAACGCTATGGTCGAAATGGGGTCCTGTTCATCAGGAGGGGTGTGGCGTACCGCAAAACGGGACTCCACGGGATACTATTCATCTCCACCATCGACCTCCTCCAGCCTCCAACCTCCACGGGCTACTGTTCATCCATCATCGACCTCCTCCAGCCTCCACCTGCGACTGTTCAATCACGGGCTCCTGTTCATCCATCCTCCACCACGCGCTCCTCCACCGGCTACTGTTCAACCAGCCCTCTCCACGGGGTCCTGTTCAACCACCCCTCCACGTGCTACTGTTCATCCAGCCCTCCACCGGCTACTGTTCAACCAGCCCTCCACGGGGTCGTCCTGTTCATCCAGCCCTCCATGGGGTCATGTTCATCTACCCCTCCATGGGGTCCTGTTCATCCACCGGATCGATCGATCGGGGTACTCACTGGTACAGTGAGGTGCTATACAAACGGTTTTTAACCCCTTTCAGCGACGGCATTTGGAACCGTCGCCAAGTGAGTGTGGGCGATAGGGGGGTCCTTCCCACACGACCCAAAAATCGTCGGGGATAGGCCCTCCTGGGACACAGCCTGGGGTCGTGTGCGATCGGGCGAGGCATCGAAACCCAATCATTTCCGTAGGTATGTACATCCCACACAGTAATCCGAGAAAAACATTTCCGTAGGTATGTACATCCCACACGGTGGATCCCAGAAAATCATTTCCGTAGGTATGTACATCCCACACGGTGAATCCCAGAAAATCATTTCCGTAGGTATGTACATCCCAGACGTGAATCCTAGAAAAACATTTCTGTAGGTATGTATATCACACACAGTTCTTTGTGTGGAAATGTTTGTGCAAGGTGGCCTAACGCAAACAGTTCGCTGTCGGAAGCCATGTGTGATTGTTAGTTGATCGAACACGCCTACTTTCTAGAAACCGTGCGGGTTGTTTGAGTTCATCGCCCACGGTGTTGTCTGAGTAACCGTCTGCAATAGAAAACCCCAATAAGAAGTGTAATTATCCTATTATTGATAATCCATGTACTAATCAAACTGATATTTCTTATAAAACACGCCAAATATTTCATATCCGTATAAAAGCAACCAGGATTTCATAATCGAATTACATCAGATAGCTTTGGCACTCAGTTATGCCATTACACAACAGCACCAAGTTTCACATGCAGCATCAAAAACTTTTGGAAAGTAGCATCATACACGGTAAATATACAGATGAATCTCATCTGGGAAACTGCAGAAGCGGAAGGCAAATATTGAGCCTTCAGTGATGTTGAATGTCCTTGCAACTTTAGTCCGGTGGCTATGGATAATTGCCCGCCCAACCTTCGTCCTCTTCAGCAAGACTTCAATATTGTACCGTGGGTGTTGAATGAATACCTTCCTTGCCTCTTGACCAAGCAGGTGGTTTGAGGGTTATCATCGGTGAACTGCTTGGAAAAGTACTGAAAACAAAGCTATGCATAAATCACTGTTGTAAATTTTGAAATGGCGCAAGGGGTAAAAACAAGGTAAAAGAGTTGGTACCATCCTATTGTTGACTGATGTCTTCTTCATTGTGAAAACAAAGATCTTGTTGTTATTCGTCGCAAGTTTCTTCATCCTAACAATCTTTCTGAGTTTCTTGACTAGACTGATATTCATGGACATCTCATTTCCCCATATGCAAAATGGGTCGAATAGTGGGTCTAAGCCTCTGACAGCAGGACCTACATGTGCAAGACCAAATTGTAAGAAACCTAAATATTAGAATGATTCCTGCAACTGCACAATAATGTGCTATTAGCCAAAGGACCCTACTTGAACAAACCTCGATGGTAAACCGCAGTGTCTCCCATTGTTTCCCTGCAAGAGTTGCCATACTATCAGTAGAATATGTATTGAGTATAGCCAAATTCAATTGGTGTCACATGCATAACATTACGAAATTGTACCCACAACAAATGAAAATCAAATTGCAGAACTAAACCAAACAGTTAAATGGACAACAGACCAAATGAACCAAAATAGTTAACTAAGCACGACATTGCAGAATAGAAACATGTACTAGAAGATAAGACAGTTAACAAAACAAAGAATGCCTGAGAACAGTACTACAAAATGTAGCAATTGTTGGACCAAAGTGTTAGCGGAACATTACATTTCAGAGGACCAAACTGTTAATTGAACATCATATTGCATATTAACATTACACAGGAGGGACCGAGATGTCTCCCACCACCCCGCCGCCCCCTTAACCCTAGCCACCCACCACCTCCGGCGATCTCCACATCCCACCGTGGGAATTGCCATCTGATCGGCTCATCTTCTCCGGCGTCTCTCACCATGCCCCTGGTTATTCTCTTCCTCATGGCGGTCCATGCTACGCTCTCTCTGGGGTTGGACTTTTCCCCGGGGATGAAGTTGTCTCAAGAGATCCATCGCACCTTCCATAGATCGGTGCACCCCATGAAGGATACGGGCCACTTTACCATGGTGGTCTCATTTGCAAGGCATTCATTCCGTTTGGACGTGGACAATGTTGGTCTTGCACTTGAATCTGCTATTAGCGGCTATTGTTCTCAGCTTAAGGTATCTTATCTTAATATTGGAGTTTTTTCGTTCAATGTGTCATGCAAAGATGTAGGGTTCTTCATCTTGCATCAGAGAAGTTTTATTTGTCCCCAATTCAAATGCTTCTTTCATCTTTGGGGCCATGGTGGTCCTGATTGGGAAAAGGAGTTTAGGCTTTGGCAATCAGAATACAACCAAGAGTGGACGTTAGTTAGTCCTTCCAAGAGGAGAGCACGCCTTGGTCTAGAGGCAATGCAAAATGCTCCGACTAAGTCTTCTCTACGTTCTCGTTCCTCTGGTTCGATCTCTCATAATCATGTCAAGTTTGCCACGTTCATGAAATACCCCGTCCGTAAGGGTTATAATTATGGGCCAACGGCTATGGAGGTGGCCACCATCCGGGAGGCAGGGTATGAAGTCTCTGAACGGGAGGTTTCTCCATCTCAGGCGCCAGTGGCGACCCCCTTGATTCAATTTGGTTCGTTACCGCCTTCTCCGCAGGGTGTATCTCATGCATGCAACGCTTTCAGATTTTCTGGAAGATTATTGTTCCCTGCAACGGAAATTTTAGATTCATCTCCATCAGCTGCAGATGTGGCCTTGTGCACTGGTGCATGCTCCGGCCCACCTCTGGTTTTGGCCCCTGACACAGCCTTGGGCTCTTACGCTCAGCCCATATGTCTCTCTGATGATGAGGGAGGCAGCCCACCTTCACCGGCGATTCGGTTTCCCTCCCCAAAAGAAATAGTCAGTGATTTACAAAGTTTTGACGAGATGATTGAGAATATTGCTGCTAGCTACTGGGACTGTCAGAATTATTTGGGTATGCGCCACCTGTCAGAGACCTGCATTAATCCAGTGCGTTGTAGAAATTGTTTTTGGTCCGGTCACATTAAAAAAGATTGCACCGGCCAACCTCCTGACACATCCCTCTAGGTGCCTAAAGTCCCATCACCCGGTTTTGGAAGTCGAGCAAACAAGGAAAACTCTGCTTCTTTTGCCTCTTCGGTTTCCCAAGACCAAACAACTCCCGAGCAGAAAACCCCAGACCCTGCATCCCCATTGCCACCGTCCTCCCCTTTGCCGCAGCCATTGACAAACCCCCAAGCTTCTTCACGCTCGGATCTCCACCCGCCGCCCCCAGTGGCGGTCTATGAGATTGATCCGTTTCGGTTCATCCCCGCCTGCTTCGACATTGTGGATGGTGGCGCTGATTGCCTGTCGCGCACCTTCTACACTCCGGCGACCCCTCCGCCCCGAGCACCCGAGCAGTTTATGGTGGCCATCGTCGAGCCCGTTCCACCGCCTGAGCTCGTCGGCGTCCATCGACAGCAAGTGCTCAACTTCCTGGTACAGACTATGCACATCCCCGTTCTATCTGCTCAAACATGGTTTCAAGGTGTTGGATTATTTGAGATGTCAGACCCTGTAGTCCGTGCTTCTTTTACGATGCATCCACCGTTTCCTCTGGGTCTGGATGAGGAGGGCAATGAGTTCTTTGTTAGATTCATACCGCATAATCAAGGGGAGGGCTTCAGAGCTCTGCATGGTCATCGACAAGGGTGGTTAATGTTTATTGGAATCCCTCTGAACTATCGCAACACACAGTGCATTGTAGATATGGTTAGTTCTTTTGGTCAATTCCATTATTGGAATAGTACGGACACACGCAAGGTCAGGTCTCTAGTTCGAGCCTCTTTTCCTAATAACGCTCTGGTTCTGCGTTCAGTTGTGTTTCGTGAGTTTGCTAATTGGGGAGGGACAGTCGTTTCTTGGACAGCGGGCTGTTATATTCTCGATGGAGACTTTGCAGAAGCTCTGATACCTGCAAGTGAGGATCCCATGCCCTTGGATGGCAATCCACATCCTATGCCAGGGGCAAATCCTCCACCACATCCTTTCTGGGCAATGCCTCCTTACCCTGCCCTGGGATGGAATGTTGTGCCCCCTAGACACGATCAAGGGCACCATGAGGCTGCTAATGCTTGGGCACAAAACATGAACAATGATGCTGGTTGGGGGCCTTGGGAAGAACCGGCTCAACAGGCAGAACTTGCTCCTGTGCAAGACCCAATCGCACAGGATCAGAACTCCATGATTCTGAACCCCTCTTTGGACTCGGATGGTGACGATGACATGGCAGAGGTGCAGTAGTCTATGTTAAATATTCACCCAGTTGGTCCCTTGGACCCGATTAACTTGGGGATTGTCCGTGTCTTCTATGGACCCGTCCTCCCACCGGCTATGATATGGGAACGCTCCTTCAAGTCGCTGCTGCCTGAGTTTGCAATCTGCAATGTTCCATGTTTGCTGCCCCGAATCTATTTGCCGGCGATGCCTGTCAAGTTTGACTCTGACTTGGAGCAGCGATGGTTGTCTACGGTTAACAAACGCTCTTCTGTGGTAATCCAAGAGCTCAATGATGATATGCGCTGCCTGGACTCACAGCTTACAGGACATACGCAAGATATGCCAGAGCAGAGTTCTGAACCACAAATGCAGAATGAGTTTCAGTTTACCTCTGTCATAGCATCACCTTTGGGGAAGAGGCCGCAGCAACCTCGTCTGAAGCGTACAGTCACAATGGTTGAGGAGAGCCTAGACTTTTCAGTCAGACGGATGACTCGCAGCTGCGCTAAGAGAACTGGCATGAAGCCAACATCTGCAATCTCCATCAAGCCAATGCCTCTATGATGCCCCAAGGCCAAGAAGCTGAAGTTTGACTCTGCCCTGTGTCAGGATAGCACTTTGCCGCCGCCAACACCTATCTCTACCTTGCAAGGCAGTCGGCGAGGCCCTTGGCATCGCTCCAGAAGACTTGACGGTGTAAAAGCTGATGGCTTCTCCTAAACCTAATCCACAACCAGATAGTTCCAATGATGAGTGAACTTTACTATCCAGCTCTGGGGCGTCTGATTTGTTGGGTCTTTTGTTGCTTTGCTTTATTTCCGCTCTGTATGCCTGAACCTCTGAACTTTTATGATCCTGCTGTCAGTAGCTTTGCTGAAACTTGTACTGTGCTGTTAAGTGGCACAGTTGGTTACCTTCAGTTTATTTTGGTTGTCTATGGGGACTACAACGTTTCATAATTGGTCGGTCCTGTGCTGGAATGTGCATGGATTGAATTCACTGGCTAGGCAGCGTGATGTGCGAGCCAAAATTGAAGAGAGTCGCTGCTCCATTATTTGTGTGCAGGAGACTAAATGTGATACCTTCGATATCTGCATGATTAGGTCTTTTTGCCCTCGACGCCTTGATCAATTTGCTTTTTCTCCCTCGGTGGGTGCTTCGGGTGGTATTCTGATCATTTGGAACTCCTCAGTTTTTGAAGGACAGCTTCTTGAAATTCAACGGTACAGTGTGGTTGTCTCTTTTAAGTCTGCTCATAGCTCTGAAAAATGGACAATGGTTTCAGTATATGGGCCTTTCGAGGGCCAACCTCGAGATGATTTTGTCAGCTGGCTATATCACCTCTCTATCCCTTCTGATGAACACTGGTTGCTACTCGGGGATTTTAACTTCATTCGCTCTTTGGACAACAGAAACCAACCTAGAGGTGATATAAATGATATTTTTCTCTTTAATGAGGTAATAGGACATCTTGGTCTTTTGGAATTGCCAATCAAGGGGAGGAGTTTCACCTGGTCCAACATGCATCAAACACCCCTTCTTGAGCAGCTTGACTAGTTCTTTACCACCTCGGACTGGATTTCCCATTATCCTAACACGGTGGTCTTTCCGTTAGCCAAAACTGCGTCCGATCATGTGCCTTGTGTCGTGTCCATTGACACAAATATTCCTAAGTCCAAGGTTTTTAGATTCGAAAACTTTTGGGTGGACATGCCAGGCTTCATGGACTGCGTGCGTAATTCTTGGGAGGCTCCGGTTTTTGCTGATCTTTCTGCTTCGGCCGTGTTAACTAGGAAATTTAAACGGCTGAGATCGGATTTGAGAGCTTGGAGTAAGAAACTATCTTACCTCAAGAAGCTCACGATGGACTGCAACAAGGTTATCATCTTTTTTGATCAGTTGGAGGAGGTTAGACCTCTGTTTAGAACGGAGTTTAATTTCAGGAAAATAGTCAAGCTGCATTATGAGCGTTTGCTGAAGCTTCATTATATCTATTGGAAACAGAGGTGCACCATCAGATACATTAAGGTGGGTGAAGAGAATTCGAAATTCTTCCATGCTATGGCATCGGAACGCATGCGAAGGAACTCTATAGCCAGCTTGAAAACTGCGGGAATGGTTGATCCGGTTTCGGACCATGAACAAATGGCGGGAATCCTGTGGGCTTCTTTCAAAAACAGAATGGGCCAGGCCCAAGGGATATCTATGGGCTTTGACCTAGCAAATCTCATCCAGCCCATCCAGGGTCTGGAGGAACTGTCTCAACCTTTCTCTGATGATGAAATAAGGAAGGTTCTGAAAGAGTTGCCCCCTGATAGAGCACCTGGCCCAGATGGATTCAATGGCCTGTTTGTTAAACGCTGCTGGCCGATAATTGAGCAGGATTTTCGACGTCTTATCAAGGACTTCTATGAAGGAAAATTATCTCTTGAGAATATTAATGGCTCTCTCATTACTCTCATACCCAAGATGCTCTCTCCTGAGGGGCCAGATGATTTTTGGCCTATTTCTTTGACCAACACTTGCTTGAAATTTCTTACTAAGCTGTTAGCAAACATGCTGCAAAAAGTGATCCTTCGTTGTATCCATAAAAATCAATATGGGTTCTTGAAGAGTAGATCAATCCAGGACTGCTTAGCTTGGGCCTTTGAATACATCCACCAGTGCAAACAGTCAAAGAGACCCATCATAATTCTCAAGTTAGGTTTTGCCAAAGCATTTGACATTGTGGAGCATGAGGTTGTGTTGCAGATGCTTAAACACAAGGGGTTCGATGACAAATGGATAAGTTGGGTCAAAGAAATTATATCTATAGGATCTTCCTCTGTTTTTCTTAATGGCATACCAGGCAAGCAGTTTCAGTGCAAGTGTGGTGTCAGACAGGGTGATCCTCTGTCACCTCTGCTATTTGTAATTGCTGCCGATCTCCTGCAGTCAGTGGTCAACCAGATGTTCTCGCATGGAACCCTAACTCTCCCAATTCCTTCACATGACCAGGATTTCCCTATAATCCAGTATGCTGATGACACTGTCATCTTTTTGACTGCCAAAGATGAGGAGTTGGTGGCTCTCAAAAATATGTTGCTGACTTTTCAACAGTCCACTGGGCTTCGAGTTAACTTTGCAAAGTCCTCCATGATTCCTTTAAATATTGATGATGTGGAAGCTGCCAGGCTAGCTGCCTTGCTTGGATGTAAACTTGGACAACTGCCGTTTACTTATCTGGGTCTGCCACTTGGTACTACTAGGCCCAGAATTGTGGATTTTATGCCTTTAGTTGATGCCTTGGAGAGGAGACTGACAGCTAGTTCCTCCATGCTAAACCAAGGCTCCAGGTTGCAGCTATTAACCTCAGTTTTGACTTCCATGCCCATATATTTCCTCTGCAGTCTACAGCTCCCAACTGGTATCATTAAGCAACTTGACAGGATCTTCAGGCAGTGTTTGTGGAGAGGAAATAGTGATGCACCAAAGCAATCTCTGGCTGCATGGGATCTGGTCTGTAGGCCTAAGGACAAAGGAGGACTTGGAGTGATTAACTTGCATCTCCAAAATAAGGGCCTCCTACTGAAGCATCTTCACAAATTCTTCAATAAGGCAGACATCCCATGGGTTACTTTAATCTGGAATAGCTACTATGATGATGGAGTTCCACATGCTACAGTCCCAGTTGGGTCATTTTGGTGGAGGGATATACTCAAGCTCTCTGATGCATATACTGCAATCTCAATAGTTCACATCAACAGGGGAGACTCTGCCCTTTTCTGGTCTAATGCTTGGTTAATTGGTGGCTCTTCAAGACCTCTATGTTGGAGGTTACCTAGGCTTTTCTCCTTTGTTATTAATGACAAACTCTCTGTGAATGAATTCCTCATCTCTCAGGACCTATACTCAATGTTCTTCTTGCCTTTGTCACATGAGGCTGCTCTGGAGCTGCAAGTTTTGGAAGCTTGGATATTGGACTTACATAGAGACATCACTCTGCCAGATGTTTGGCTATGGCCTGGTAAATCTGGTGAATATTCTGCCAAGAGTTTTTACACTCTTATGCATTCTCATTTGCCAACCATATTGCCATGTCAGTGGTTGTGGGATAGCAAGTGCACCATGAAGATCAAAGTCTTTAGTTGGTTGTTGTTTTTTGATAGACTCAATACCAAGGACTTATTAATTCATAGGCACTAGAGATCACCTATGGATGACAATCTCTATGTTATCTGCAATGAGCTAGTCTATGAGGATAGGTTGCACTTGTTTTTTAACTATAACTTCAGTCGCAGAGTATGGAATTATGTTTCCATTGACTGGTCCAGGGGCTCTGAAATTCAGCAATGTATTCAGCATGCAAGATCAAGGTTTAAGCATCCCTTCTTCCTTGAAGTTATGCTCACTGCAGCTTGGAATATATGGATCCTCGGGAATGGCAGGAGTTTCAGAGGAGAAAATGCAACTTATGCTGCTTGGAGATGTAATTTTGTACATGATCTTACTCTTCTAGCTCATAGAATGAGAGTAAATATTAGGACAAGTTGTATGCTTGGATTAACTCCCTCACTTAGCTATAGGTAGGTCGGTAGTTAGATTCTGTTTTTTCTTCCTTTTATTTCTTGCTTTCTTCTCCAGCTTGTACAGTTGCTACTTCTTTATTTAATAAAGGGATGTGGAGCTTTGCTCTATAGTAAATATTCAAAAAAAACATTACACGGGACAAATCACTAGAAGGCACCGGTAGTGTCCTCGAGAAAATAGCACGAACTGTATTTTAAAGTAGACAACCACGTGGCGGTGTTGACGGTGGCCTCGAATACGAGGTGCTCCTCCAAGATCTGGCGATTGACACGCATGGCAGCCTAACGACCTCGTTCGCGCGTGCGGCCGCATGCTACTGAGCTCCACGTTATACTGCGTGCAAAATGGCTGTGGGAGGCGCTTAATTGGAGGAGGGGGCAATGATTTCGGTGGAAGGTGTCGCGCCGTCGGTCGGGGCATGTGGGATGGGAAAAGAGGAGGATGGTGTGGGTGGGGTGTGGATTACCTGACCATTCGACGAGGCCGCACAGCAAGAAGAAGGGTCGGCGGCGAGGAGGCCGCGCAGCAAGAAGAAGGGTCATAGGCGAGGAGGCGGATGTCAGTGTCAAAACCGGCGGGGTAGGGGGTCCCAAGCTGTGAATCTAGGATCGATGGGTAACAGGAGACAAGGGACATGATGTCTACTACACAACCTTCTTCTTGTAGACGTTGTTGGGCCTCCAAGTGCAGAGGTTTGTAGGACAGTAGCAAATTTCCCTCAAGTGGATGACCTAAGGTTTATCAATCCGTAGGAGGCATAGGATGAAGATGGTCTCTCTCAAGCAACCCTGCAACCAAATAACAAAGAGTCTCTTGTGTCCCCAACACACCCAATTCAATGGTAAATTGTACAGGTGCACTAGTTTGGCGAAGAGATGGTGATACAAGTGCAATATGGGTGGTAGATAATAGTTTTTGTAATCTGAAAATATAAAAACAGCAAGGTAACAAGTGATAAAAGTGAGCGTAAACGGTATTGCAATGTGTTGAAACAAGGCCTAGGGTTCATACTTTCACTGGTGTAAGTCCTCTCAACAATACTAACATAATTGGATCACATAACTATCCCTCAACATGCAACAAAGAGTCACTCCAAAGTCACTAATAGCGGAGAACAAACGAAGAGATTATGGTAGGGTACGAAACCACCTCAAAGTTATTCTTTCCAATCAATCCGTTGGGCTATTCCTATAAGTGTCACAAACAGCCCTAGAGTTCGTACTAGAATAACACCTTAAGACACAAATCAACCAAAACCCTAATGTCACCTAGATACTCCAATGTCACCTCAAGTATCTGTGGGTATGATTATACGATATGCATCACGCAATCTCAAATTCATCTATTCAACCAACACAAAGGACCTCAAAGAGTGCCCCAAAGTTTCTACCGGAGAATCACGACGAAAACGTGTGCCAGCCCCTATGCATAGGTTCCCAATGTCACGAAACCCGCAAGTTGATCACCAAGACATACATCAAGTGTTCTCAAGTCTTTAAAGACTCAATCCGATAAGATTACTTCAAAGGGGAAACTCAATTCATTATAAGAGAGAAGAGGGGGAGGAGAAACATAGGATCCAACTATAATAGCAAAGCTCGCGATACATCAAGATTGTATCATCTCAAGAACACGAGAGAGAGAGAGAGAGAGAGATCAAACACATAGCTACTGGTACATACCCTCAGCCCCGAGGGAGAACTACTCCCTCCTCGTCATGGAGAGCGCCGGGATGATGAAGATGGCCACCGGTGAGGGATCCCCCCTCCGGCAGGGTGCTGGAACAGGGTCTTGATTGACTTTTGGTGGCTACGGAGGCTTCTGGCGGCGGAACTCCCGATCTAATCTCCGTTCTGGAAGTTTTAGATCACGTAGGTATATATGGGTGCAGGAGGTACATCAGGGGAGCCACGAGGGCCCCACGAGACAGGGGGCGCTCCCTAGGGGGCGCGCCCCCCACCCTCGTGAGCAGCTCGTTCCTTCCTTGACGTGGGGTCCAAGTCCATCAGGTGTGTTTCCTTCCAAAAATAACTTCTCTAGTTGATTTCGTTCCGTTTCGACTCTGTGTGATATTCCTTTTCTTCAAAACACTGAAATAGGCATAAAACAGCAAATCTGGGCTAGGCCTCCGGTTAATAGGTTAGTCCCAAAAATAATATAAAAGTGGATAATAAAGCCCAATATTGCCTAAAACAGTAGAAAATATAGCATGGAGCAATCAAAAATTATAGATACGTTGGAGACATATCAAGCATCCCCAAGCTTAATTCCTGCTCGTCCTCGAGTAGGTAAATGATAAAAAAGATAATTTTTGATGTGGAATGCTAGTTGGCATAATTTCAATGTAATTCTTCTTACTTGTGATATGAATATTCAGATCCATAAGATTCAAGACAAAAGTTTAATATTGACATAAAAATAGTAATACTTCAAGCATACTAACTAAGCAATCATGTCTTCTCAAAATAGCATGGCCAAAGAAAGCTATCCCTACAAAATCATATAGTCTGGCTATGCTCCATCTTCACCACACAACATATTTAAATCATGCACAACCCCGATGACAAGCCAAGCAATTGTTTCATACTTTTGATGTTCTCAAACTTTTTCAATCTTCACGCAATATATGAGCGAGAGCCATGGACATAGCACTATAGGTGGAATAGAATGGTGGTTGTGGAGAAGACAAAAAGGGAGAAGATAGTCTCACATCGACTAGGCGTATCAACGGGCTATGGAGATGCCCATCAATAGATATCAATGTGAGTGAGTTGGGATTGCCATACAACGGATGCACTAGAGCTATAAATGTATGAAATCTCAACAAAAGAAACTAGTGGGTGTGCATCCAACTTGCTTGCTCACGAAGACCTAGGGCATTTTGAGGAAGCCCATCATTGGAATATACAAGCCAAGTTCTATAATGAAATATTCCCACTAGTATATGAAAGTGACAAAACAAGAGACTCTCTACTATGAAGATCATGGTGCTACTTTGAAGCACAAGTGTGGTAAAAGGATAGTAGCATTGCCCCTTATTATTATTATTTTTATTTGGCCTTCCTTTTTTTATGGCCTTTCTCCCCTTTTTTATTTGGCCTTTCAGTTTTTTTATTTGGCCTTTCTCTTTTTTTGGGACAATGCTCTATTAATGATGATCATCACACTTCTATTTATTTACAACTCAATGACTACAACTCGATACTAGAACAAAGTATGACTCTATATGAATGCCTCCGGCGGTGTACCGGGATGTGCAATGATGCATGAGTTACATGTATGAAAGAATTATGAACGGTGGCTTTGCCACAAATACGATGTCAACTACATGATCATGCAAAGCAATATGACAATGATGAAGCGTGTCATAATAATGGAATGGTGGAAAGTTGCATGGCAATATATCTCGGAATGGCTATGGAAATGCCATAATAGGTAGGTATGGTGGCTGTTTTGAGGAAGGTATATGGTGGGTTTATGGTACCGGCGAAAGTTGTGCGGTACTAGAGAGCCTAGCAATGGTAGAAGGGTGAGAGTGCGTATAATCCATGGACTCAACATTAGTCATAAAGAACTCACATACTTATTGCAAAAATCTATTAGTTATCGAAACAAAGTACTACGCGCATGCTCCTAGGGGTATAGATTGGTAGGAAAAGACCATCGCTCGTCCCCGACCGCCACTCATAAGGAAGACAATCAATAAATAAATCATGCTCCGACTTCGTTACATAACGGTTCACCATACGTGCATGCTACGGGAATCACAAACTTCAACACAAGTATCTCTCAAATTCACAACTACTCAACTAGCATGACTCTAATATCACCATCTCCATATCTCAAAACAATCATCAAGCATCAAACTTCTCATAGTATTCAACACACTCATAATAGAATTTTATTATTCTTGAATACCTAGCATATTAGGATTTTAAGAAAATTACCATGCTATTTAAGACTCTCAAAATAATATAAGTGAAGCATGAGATTTCATCTATTTCTTCAAAATAAAACTACCACCATGCTCTAAAAGATATAAGTGAAGCACTAGAGCAAATGACAAACTACTCCGAAAGATATAAGTGAAGATCAATGAGTAGTCGAATAATTATGAAACTATGTGAAGACTCTCTAACATTTAATAATTTCAGATCTTGGTACTCTATTCAAACAGCAAGAAAAGCAAAATAAAATGACATTCTAAGAACAGCAAACATCATGTGAAGAAGCAAAAACTTAGGATCAACCGAAACTAACCGATGGTTGTTGAAGAAGAAAGGTGGGATGCCTTCCGGGGCATCCCCAAGCTTAGGCTCTTGGTTGTCCTTGAATAGTACCTTGGGGTTCCTTGGTTATCCCCAAGCTTAGGCTCTTACCACTCCTTGTTCCATAGTCCATTGAATCTTTACCCAAAACTTGAAAACTTCACAACACAAAACTTAACAGAAAACTCGTAAGCTCCGTTAGCGAAAGAAAACCAAACACTACTTCAAGGTACTGTAATGAACTCATTATTTATTTATATTGGTGTTAAACCTACTGTATTCCAACTTCTCTATGGTTTATAAACCTTTTACTAGACATAGATTCATCAAAATAAGCAAACAACACACAAAAAACAGAATCTGTCAAAAACAGAACAGTCTGTAGTAATCTGGATCAAACGTATACTTCTGGAACTCATAAAATTCTCAAATAAATTTATGGACATGAGGAATTTATCTATTAATCATCTTCAAAAATAATTAACAAAATATCACTCTTCAAATAAAAATGGCAGCAATTCTCGTGAGCGCTAAAGTTCCTGTTTTTTACAGCATGATCAACAAGACTTCCCCCAAGTCTTCCCAAAGGTTCTACTTGGCACAAACACTAATTAAATGCATAAAACCACATCTAAACAGAGGCTAGGTGAATTATTTATTACTAAACAGGAACAAAAAGCAAGGAACAAGAATAAAATTGGGTTGCCTCCAAACAAGCACTATCGTTTAACGCCCCTAGCTAGGCATGATGATGTCAATGATGCTCACATAAAAGATAAGAATTGAAACATAAAGAGAGCATCATAAAGAATATGACTAGCACATTTAAGTCTAACATACTTCCTATGCATAGGGATTTTGTAAGCAAACAACTTATGGAAACAATAATCAATTAGCATAGGAGGGCAAAACAAGCATAACTTCAAAACTTTAAGCACATAGAGAGGAAACTTGATATTATTGCAATTCCTACAAGCATATGTTCCTCCCTCATAATAATTTTCAGTAGCATCATGAATGAATTCAACAATATAACCAGCACCTAAAGCATTCTTTTCATAATCTATAAGCATAGAAAATTTACTACTCTCCACATAAGCAAATTTCTCCTCATGAATAATAGTGGGAGCAAACTCAACAAAATAACTATCATGTGATTGAAATTTAAGGTCAAGATGACAAGTTTCATGGTTATCATTGTTATTTAAAGCATACGTGTCATCACAATAATCATCATAGATAGGAGGCATGCTTTTATCATAATAAATTTGCTCATCAAAACTTGGGGGACAAAAAATATCATCTTCATCAAACATAGCTTCCCCAAGCTTGTGGCTTTGCATATCATTAGCATCATGGATATTCAAGGAATTCATACTAACAACATTGCAATCATGCTCATCATTCAAATATTTAGTGCCAAACATTTTAGAGATCTCTTCTTCTAGCACTTGAGCACAATTATCCTTTCCATCATACTCACGAAAGATATTAAAAAGGTGAAGCGTATGAGACAAACTCAATTCCATTTTTTTATAGTTTTCTTTTATGAACTAAATTAGTGATAAAACAAGAAACTAAAAGACTCGATTGCAAGATCTAAAGATATACCTTCAAGCGCTAACCTCCCCGGCAACGGTGCCAGAAAAGAGTTTGATGTCTACTACACAACCTTCTTCTTGTAGACGTTGTTGGGCCTCCAAGTGCAGAGGTTTGTAGGACAGTAGCAAATTTCCCTCGAGTGGATGACCTAAGGTTTATCAATCCGTAGGACGCGTAGGATGAAGATGGTCTCTCTCAAGCAACCCTACAACCAAATAACAAAGAGTCTCTTGTGTCCCCAACACACCCAATACAATGGTAAATTGTATAGGTGCACTAGTTCGGCGAAGAGATGGTGATACAAGTGCAATATGGATGGTAGATAATAGTTTTTGTAATCTGAAAATATAAAAACAGCAAGGTAACAAGTGATAAAAGTGAGCGTAAACGGTATTGCAATGTGTTGAAACAAGGCCTAGGGTTCATACTTTCGCTAGTGTAAGTCCTCTCAACAATACTATCATAATTGGATCACATAACTATCCCTCAACATGCAACAAAGAGTCACTCCAAAGTCACTAATAGCGGAGAACGAACGAAGAGATTATGGTAGGGTACAAAACCACCTCAAAGTTATTCTTTCCAGTCAATCCGTTGGGCTATTCCTATAAGTGTCACAAACAGCCCTAGAGTTCGTATTAGAATAACACCTTAAGACACAAATCAACCAAAACCCTAATGTCACCTAGATACTCCAATGTCACCTCAAGTATCCGTGGGTATGATTATACGATATGCGTCACGCAATCTCAGATTCATCTATTCAACCAACACAAAGGACCTCAAAGAGTGCCCCAAAGTTTCTACCAGAGAATCACGACGAAAACATGTGCCAACCCCTATGCAGAGGTTCCCAATGTCACGAAACCCGCAAGTTGATCACCAAGACATACATCAAGTGTTCTCAAGTTTTTGAAGACTCAATCCAATAAGATTACGTCAAAGGGGAAACTCAATTCATTACAAGAGAGAAGAGGGGGAGGAGAAACATAGGATCCAACTATAATAGCAAAGCTCGCGATACATCAAGATCGTATCATCTCAAGAACACGAGCGAGAGAGAGATCAAACACATAGCTACTGGTACATACCCTCAGCCCCGAGGGAGAACAACTCCCTCCTCGTCTTGGAGAGCACTGGGATGATGAAGATGGCCACCGGTGAGGGATCCCCCCTCCGGCAGGGTGCCGGAACAGGGCCTCGATTGACTTTTGGTGGCTACAGAGGCTTCTGGAGGCGGAACTCCCGATCTAATCTCCGTTCTGGAAGTTTTAGGTCACGTAGGTATATATGGGTGCAGGAGGTACTTCAAGGGAGCCATGAGGGCCCCACGAGACAGGGGGCGCGCCCTAGGGGGGCGCCCCCCACCCTCGTGAGCAGCTCGTTCCTTCCTTGACATGGGGTCCAAGTCCATCAGGTGTGTTTCCTTCCAAAAATAACTTCTCCAGTTGATTTCGTTCCGTTTTGACTCCGTCTGATATTCCTTTTCTTCAAAACACTGAAATAGGCATAAAACAGCAAATCTGGGCTGGGCCTCTGGTTAATAGGTTAGTCCCAAAAATAATATAGAAGTGGATAATAAAGCCCAATATTGCCTAAAACAGTAGATAATATAGCATGGAGCAATCAAAAATTATAGATACGTTGGAGACGTATCAGGACACGGTGTTTACCCAGGTTCGGGCCCTTTTAATGGAGATAATACCCTACTTCCTGCTTGATTGATCTTGATGAATATAAGGATTACAAGAGTTGATCTACCTCGAGATCATATGTTGTGGTCTAAACACTAGAGGTATGATGAGTAATATCATAATAATCTATTGACTAGCCTATCCTGGCCTAGGATAACAAGAGTCCTAGCCGAATACGTTGGTGGAGAGGAGTCCTTGTCTTGATCACCATGTCTTGTGGTATACTCCTTGTATGCGGCATGGGCTGCCCGAAGTGGCCCATGAGTGAACCGCCATGGGGGTCCTCAGCCCGATCCACCTGGTCGGAAGACGACGTGGTGAGTACCCCCTAGTCCATGACACCGTCAGTAGCCCCCTGAACCAGTCTTCAAGTTGGGGACGCTCCTCGATTCTTCCGAACTGTTCTTCGTCTTTGGTCGTCGGTCTTGAAAACGGGTTCAACAAATCTTCCCATCTTCGATCTTGAGGATCACCGAAGTGCATCCGAAGAGTTTACACATCGGGTATCCGAGGAGCCCCTTTAAGTTTCCGGCCTTTATCAATGCCTTGTTATTTTTATGCCACACCTCAGGTTTGAAGTTCTTCCCGGGCGGCAGTGTCCTCTTGCGTCCGAGCTCCAACGCCGGACTGCATTCGAGGTATCTTTTGCAGCCGAGCACCAATGCCGAACTGCATCCGAGCTCTAGCGCCGAACGGTATCCGAGCTCCAACGCCGGACTATATATAAGGTGTTCACCTTGGTTCAAAAAAGTTGAAGGAGTTTAGCCGAGCTTAATGTCGGAAATGCCCTCTATGGAGCCAGCCACTAGCGCCCGAGCTTTATGCCGGACTGCTTCCGAGGTGGTGCACCACCCCGACTGCGGGCCGATTTTTTGTCAATATTTCTGATTGGTGCAATTTATTCTCTACGGAGATATATAGACAGTAGCCCTCAAGGTGTGTATCGGTCTAAACCCCGAGATGCACTTGAAGGATGACATAAGACCGCTGATCCTAGTAGCCCCTGAGACTCAGGTTGATTCACAAAATCGTCCTGAGGATCAACTCCTAGCTCGGTACAATATTTCGGGACACAAAAGGCGGTGTGCAAATTCCTCGAGACTCAGGTAGGGTGCGGCCGACCAATCTGAGGATCATAATCTCCTCGAAAGCTATATTGCACTTTAAATTTTCTGCATTGGAATGTCAATGCAGTAGCCCCCGAGACACTGGTCGGGTGGCAACACCAGATCAGGGGATCGATACGCCCCTTTTAATATTAGTGAATGATAAGCCCGAAACCCAGTAGCCCCCGAGCCTTAATGTGGGCACGAGTGGCCAAATTAAGGATCGATATCCAAAGTAAAACCACAAATTATGTGTAATGATTCTACATATCCAAGTACTTTACATCATTAATGCTCGGATCCACATTGTACAAAACTTTTGTTAACCGACCATCGGCTTCAACCTCCTCGACCAGAAGCCAGGGAGTGTTTGTCCTACTTTATAAAGCCGTTATAAGGGAAAAGATTTATGGAAAACAAGGTAATCTGGCCATACGATTTTGTAAACAAAGGTACGCGGAGAGATATGTTATATTACTTAATGTACGAAACATCTTCCAAGGAAAATAGTCCCGCTATCGGTTCCTTTCTTTGAGTCGTCATGCGCATCATGATCATGAAACCTCACCTCCGATCAATGTGGGAGGAAAATATTGAGGATTTAGTTCGAGGAAAGTTCCCGAACTCTATGGTATTAATGAACCAAAATTTTCACTTCCGTCGTTGCCGACCAATGTGATCCTTTAAGATCGCTAGCTTTCGGCTTCACCCAATCTGAGGTACTAACTTAGATGACCCGGTAGTAACAATCACAGAGGTGCTCCCTTTACCACCTAGCCGAACAATCGGGAACGTAGGGGTAAGCACAGGAGCGAGGCAACCCAGCTTGGCCAAAATCTTAAGTCAAATTGATGCATATTTATGGCTTTATAACGATGATTGCGGAAGGCAGCCTTCGTATATTAAATACAAATGCCGATGATATGTTTATTTTGACTCTGTTGCGACCTTTTATCAGTTGAAAGTGGCCCATCGTCGGCTTCTACCCCTTTGTAGATACTATGCAGGGTGTCTCTGCAATAACAAGACAACCCTTAGCCGACGTCTCGGTGCCCGAAGGCAGTTGAGTTAGCGGAAACGAGGCAATCAGATATGCGGGCTTTATAACTTTCACTTAGTCATAGGAGCTTTAAATTGGGGAAGCTAGCTACAAGCCCCCAGTTAGTGTTCGGCGACAGCCAAGGTCAAGCTGTAAACACTTCGGCCAATGTTATGAACGGCCCGTCATTTAACATAGTCATCGGATTGCTGACCAGTTTACGCTTATTGTGACAGTCAGTTTTCAGCTTTCTCCACTGAGGTGCTTAACCATGCGAGCCGGAAGCACAATCGCAGTGGTTCTCCCTTTGCACACCTAGTCGAACAAAGCGGAAAGTAGGAGGCAAGCACAGGAGCCGGGCAACCCAACTATTTGACCGAAGACATAATTTGAAACTGATGCATATATAGCAATATCCGAGAATGTTTTTGTCGAATCTCTAAAGGTGTCCGGTGTTGCATTGCGAGACTTATGCTAGAAACACACAAATAGTTTAAAAGTGCCATAAGCTTTGAAAACCGAAAAACATCAGTAAAAACTTGACGTCCGAACAAGATCAAGTGTTCGGCGCCAATCCGAAAATTGGAAAAAAATGTGCTTTTGTCGTGCTTTAACATGACACATCCGATCTCAAGACTTCACGCGGGTCAGCCTATGGCTTCAATGTCCTATCCCAAAGGCGAAGTACTTCTTCGAGGCCAGTTTAGCGAACGAAACTCAAGCGACTTTTTAGAGAGAAGACAGGCTATCCGGCTATTGACCATACACTCGAGTCGAAAAAGGAGCGGTAGAAAAAGACTTTGCAATGACCAAGAAGAAAACAGATTTACTATAAAACAACTCATATGAATTTTTAGAGCCCCCAAGTGACTTGGGTAAAAGAATTTTATGTATAATGATTGTATGTACTGAAGTACTTATATCATATATGTGTTCACCCGAACTTTAAACGCGTCTTAACCGACCGTCGGCTTCTCCCTCTTCGGCCAAGGGCCAAAAAGTGTTATGTACTCCGCCTGTCGAGAATATCGATGATGTTTCCGATAACCAGGCAATCAGGCCATAAGGCTGTAACAGACAAAGCGCGCTCAGGGAACTTATGATATATTACTGATGAAGTGTAAGAAGCATCTTCGAAGAAAATAGTACCCCCACCGATACCTTTCTTCGGTTGCTCATTGTTACTATGAGACTTGTGCAATAGATTTTTTGTACTCATGAGTTCCGTTGTGTGCCGACCATAATTGAAAACAATAAGAGCGCTAGCTTTCGGCTCCACCCAGTCTGAGGTACTAACTCAGATGACCCGGTAGTAACAATCACAGAGGCGCTCCCTTTACTCCCTAGCCGAACAATCGGGAACGTAGGGGTAAGCACAGGAGCCAGGCAACCCAGCTTGCGAAACACTTAAGTCAACATGGTGCATATTATGGCATAATACACAAACAAGGAACGAAGCCATACAAGTACAATCATATGCAAGAGGAAAGGCGTCATAAAGGAAGCCCCTAAAATAAACGGGGTATTTGAATTTGTGTGTAACAAACAAAGGTTTGACAAGGAATTTTGTCACAAACAACTTTTTGCCAAAAAAGTACAATGCTTGGTCGAACCGAACAAAATTTAAAACTGAAAGTTTTTGAGCATGAAAGTGACTTAGCTGGTTGATGTGCTCGATGTTGATGACGTGGGCCGAGATTGTGGCGGGACGAGATCCCAGCCCCCAAGCCGGTCCCGAGATGTCCGAGTAAAGAACTCGGCTTGATGAAGTGGTGATGCAGCATAGTCGATGGGCGAGGTGAAAACCCCAGTCCGACCGCGGTGACGGAGCAGGCCGGCAGTGTGATGCCGAAGCCCCCAACGTGTGTTAATGAAGTGGTGACGAAGCCCCCGGTCAGCCGAGGTGACGTAGCACGTCAGTACGCCGAGCTGACAACGCTGCCCGGCCCGGATTATCTACATGTGCATAGAAAATAGTGCAAGCCGGAGATAATAGGAATAATAATAAATTAAAAAATGTTGCATAATTAATAATTTATGCAAAGTGAGTAATAAAATAAATATGGCACGTGTGCCGAACACTCGATGAGGTAAAGTTCTCTCAATGATGCCGAAGTCCCCAAGGCAACCGAACATGTCGGTATGGCAATTCGACCAACAAGGTGATCACGCGAGCCGATTTATGCCGATTGGGACGACAACGTCGGCTTGTGGAAGTGACCGCGTGATGTAGTCGAAGTCGATTGCCTACACACATAAATAGTGCGGTCCAAAAAAGAATAATATAAATATATATAAAATCCTTGCATAATTGCTTTTCGCAAAAATAATTTATTTAAAGAGATGTGGCCTAGCGCCGAAGTCAATGTCGATGCAGAGTGTCGGTGCGACACAGTGAAGGCGTGGCAAAGCCTGAATTCACAGGCCGGTCCGAGTTCCGAATGCGGCGTTTCGCCAAACTATGTATAGAAACTGATCGAACCACCATAGACCGTCGTTAATGCGGTCATTGAGGGAGTCCTGGATAAGGGGGTCTCCGGACAGCCGGACTATCTCCATTGGCCGGACTGTTAGACTATGAAGATACAAGATTGAAGACTTCGTCTCGTGTCCGGATGGGACTCTACTGGGCGTGGAAGGCAAGCTAGGCAATACGTATATTGAAATCCCCTCCTTTGTAACCGACCTTGTGTAACCCTAACCCTCTCCGGTGTCTATATAAACCGAAGGGTTTTAGTCCGTAGGACAACAATCACAACATACAATCATACCATAGGCTAGCTTCTAGTGTTTAGCCTCTCTGATCTCGTGGTAGATCTACTCTTGTACTACCCATATCATCAATATTAATCAAGCAGGACGTAGGGTTTTACCTCCATCAAGAGGGCCCGAACTTGGGTAAAACTTCGTGGCCCCTGCCTCATGTTACCATCCGGCCTAGACGCACAGTTCGGAACCCCCTACCCGAGATCCGCCGGTTTTGACACCGACATTGGTGCTTTCATTGAGAGTTCCTCTGTGTCATCGTCGTTAGGCTTGATGGCTCCTACTCTCATCGATAGCGATGCGGTCCAGGGTGGGACTTTTCTCCCCGGACAGATCTTCGTATTCGGCGGCTTTGCACTGCGGGCTAATTCGCTTGGCCATATGGAGCAGATTGAAGGATATGCCCCTGGCCATTAGGTCAGATTTGGAAGTTTGAACTACACGGCCGACATCCGCGGAGACTTGATCTTCGACGGATTCGAGCCACAGCCAGGCGCGCCGCACTGTCGTGATGGGTATGACCTAGCTCTGCCTCCGAACAGTACCCCAGAGGCCGCGCCCGCATTAGCTCGGACCCTTAGTTCAGAGCCAACTGCGCCAATAGAGGACGGGTGGCTAGACACCGCCTCAGGGGCTGCAGTCTCAACGGCGATTGAGCCAAACACCAGCATAATCCTCTGCGCAGCCCGTAACTCCAAGGTGCCGGACTCTTTTTATGACTCCGAACCGCCCGCGCCCCTACCAATCGAATCCGATTGGGCGCCGATCATGGAATTCAACGCCGTGGATATCTTTCAGCACTCGCCCTTCGGCGACATTCTGAATTCACTAAGGTCTCTCTCTTTGTCAGGAGAGCCCTGGTCGGATTATGGCCAACAGGATTGGGATGCGGACGACGAAGAAATTCGACGCCCACCCACCACCCACTTCGTAGCCACTGTCGATGATTTAACCGACATGCTCGACTTCGACTCCGAAGACATCGACGGTATGGACGACGATGTAGGAGACGAACATGAACCAGCACCTATAGGGCACTGGAAAGCCACCTCGTCATATGACATATACATGGTGGATACACCCAACGAAGGCAATGGCGACGAGATAGCGGAGGATGACCCCTCCAAGAAGCAACCCAAGCGCCGACGTCAGCGGCGCCGCTCTAAGTCCCGCCAAAGCAAAAGTGGTGATGCCGGCACAGGAGATAATAATACTCCGGATAGTGCCGAAGACAACAACAATCCCCTCCAGCAAGATTTAGAGCAGGAGGATGAAGGAGCCAGCTCTCCCGAGAGAGCGGCAGACGGGGAGGAGGAGGATGATCACATGCCCCCCTCCGAAGACGAGGCAAGCCTCGGCGACGATGAATTCGCCGTCCCAGAGGATCCCATCGAACAAGAGCGCTTCAAGCGCCGGCTTATGGCCACGGCAAATAGCCTGAAGAAAAGGCAGCAGCAGCTTCAAGCTGATCAAGATCTGCTAGCTGACAAATGGACTGAAGTCCTCGCGGCCGAGGAATATAAACTCGAGCGTCCCTCCAAGAGTTACCCAAGGCGCAGGTTACTTCGCCGACTGGAGGAAGAAGCGTATGATATGGCTGATCGGCCACCTCGTGGCCGCGATAGAGAGGCATTCCATCCAAAAGCTCAGCCTCCATCCCAACGCCATTCAAATAAAAAGGCATGGGGAGATACGCCAGACCTGCGAGACATATTGGAGGACAAGGCAAAGCATTCAAGATCGATCTATGGATCACGAGGGCGCACCACTCTGCGAGACGACAAATGTCACGCCGGATACAGTAAAAGCAAATCCGGTCGGGCCGAACACAGCAGGCAAGACCCATTCGAGTTGCGTCACGATATAGCCCAATACAGAGGCGCCGCACACCCCTTATGCTTCACAGACGAAGTAATGGAACATCAATTCCCAGAAGGTTTCAAACCTGTAAACATTGAATCATACGACGGCACAACAGATCCCGCAGTATGGATTGAGGATTTTCTCCTCCACATCCACATGGCCCGCGGTGATGACTTACACGCCATCAAATACCTCCCACTAAAGCTCAAAGGACCAGCACGACATTGGCTTAATAGCTTGCCAGCGGACTCCATTAGCTGTTGGGAAGATCTGGAAGCCGCATTCCTCGACAACTTTCAGGGCACTTATGTGCGACCACCAGACGTCGATGATTTAAGCCACATAATTCAGCAGCCAGAAGAGTCGGCCAGGCAATTCTGGACTCGGTTCCTTACAAAGAAAAATCAAATCGTCGATTGTCCGGATGCACAGGCCTTAGCGGCTTTCAAGCACAACATCCGAGATGAGTGGCTAGCCCGGCACCTTGGTCAGGAAAAGCCGAAATCTATGGCAGCTCTCACGATGCTCATGACCCGCTTTTGTGCGGGAGAAGACAGCTGGCTGGCTCGCAGTAATAACATATCAAAGAACCATGGTACCTCAGATACCAAGGACGGCAATAGCAGGTCACGTTGCAACAAGCATAAGCGCCGCATTAACAGCGAAAATACTGAGGATACGGCAGTCAATGCCGGATTCAAAGGCTCTAAACCCGGTCAGCGGAAAAAGCCATTCAAACAAAGTACGCCGGGTCCGTCCAGCTTGGACCGTATACTCGATCGCTCGTGTCAAATACACGGCACCCCAGACAAGCCAGCCAATCACACCAACAGGGATTGTTGGGTGTTCAAGCAGGCCGGCAAGTTAATTGCCGAAAACAAGGACAAGGGGCCGCATAGCGATGACGAGGAGGAGCCCCGGCAGCCGCACACTGGAGGACAGAAGAGGTTTCCCCCGCAAGTGCGGACGGTGAACATGATATACGCAACCCACATCCCCAAGAGGGAGCGGAAGCGTGCGCTCAGGGACGTATATGCGTTGGAGCCAGTCGCCCCAAAGTTCAACCCTTGGTCCTCCTGCCCGATCACCTTCGATCGCAAGGACCACCCCACTAGTATCCGTCATGGCGGATTCGCCGCACTGGTCCTAGACCCAATCATCGACAGATTTCACCTCACTCCAGTCCTTATGGACGGCGGCAGCAGCCTGAACCTGCTTTATCAGGACACAGTGTGCAAAATGGGTATAGACCCCTCAATGATCAAACTCACGAAAACAACCTTTAAGGGCGTCATTCCAGGTGTAGAGGCCCATTGCACAGGCTCAATTACACTGGAAGTGGTCTTCGGATCCCCGGATAACTTCCGAAGCGAAGAGCTAATCTTCGATATAGTCCCGTTCCGCAGTGGTTATCACGCGCTGCTTGGGCGAACCGCATTTGCTAGATTCAATGCGGTACCGCATTATGCATACCTCAAGCTCAAGATGCCAGGACCTCGCGGAGTTATTACAGTCAATGGAAACACAGAGCGCTCTCTCCGAACACAGGAGCACACCGCAGCCCTCGCAGCAGAAGCACAAAGCAGCCTCTCAAGGAAATCAACCAGTTCAGCGCTTCACAGCCCGGACACCTTCAAGCACGCTCGGGGCAATCCGCAAATAGACCGCCTGGCGCGATCTGAGCTCGCGTAGCAATACGGCGGCCACCCCAATCCCAGCCCAGCGGCGAAACTCGTGCCGCGCGTACATAATTACGCATTAAAAATACCATGGGCACAGGTGGGGAGGGGGGCACAACTGCGGCACGCCCCTAAACGCGGCCTAAACCGCACTAGGGGCTTCCCGTTTGGTTATTTTTCTTTTTCTTTCAGGACCTTAATCACTGGAAACACTATCCGGCAGCACTATTGCCGAACACATGATGCAGCAACCAAGGAGGCAGACAGCTACGTTATACCACGGAATTCCCAGGTTGATTACAGTAACGAGTGAAATATTCAATTTAATATCATTCCTGAGCTTGCCCTTGGAAGGGACATAGTCCTACTCTTTGCTTATCGCACTATCTGTATCACTCTGCTTTAATGCAATTTTTCAATAAACAATGCATGACATTACGACTATTATTGCATTCTTGTTATATATATATATATATATATATGTGTGTGTGTGTGTGTGTGTGTGTGTTCACTAATGATGCCTTGCAACCGTACACTTTGGCACAACCAATACACCAGGGGCTTACGTACCCCACAATGCGGTGTGAAAAGTCCGAACACTTTCACAAGTGCGACACCCTGAAGTTATAGCATTATATGCATCAGCTCCGAATCATGTCTTTGGTCAAATGTTGGGTTTGTCCGGCTCCTATGTTTTGGTACCTTATGTTCCGCTCTATAGGCTAAGGTAGCGCTAGGAGAACTACTACGATTGTGCCCCGGTTCTGCCGGGCTGAGCACCTCAGTAGAGAAAGCTAAAACTGACTGTCATGATAAGGCAAGATACTGGTCGCTGTTCGGCGAGGTTTTTCGAGTCCCTAAAGACTTATGCCCCTTAGGGCGAGGGGTCGGCCCTGTCCGGCTTACAGCCGTGTATCGTGCCCCAAATTCGGCCTTCCGAATACCAGGGGCTTCGCCAAAATTTAAAATTATAGAATTCTATGGCTAAGTGAGAGTGATACAACATTATTAGTCTGGTTGCCTTGTTCGTTGTGCTGAGCACCTCCCTCAAAGGACCCAAATATGGGAACAAGAGTGCTCAGGTTTATCCCAAACACCCCAGCACTCGTGGCATGGGGGCAGAAGTCGAGGACTAGCCATCTCTCGGATTGGATAAACAGCCAAACAGAAGGTAATATTTTAAATTCCAACAAGCGTTGCATAGCGCATATGAAACAAGTTTTCATACATACAGGATAAAACGAGCAAGTCTCATTCAAATATTACATCTTTTGAACACTCATCCGCGATAAGACAGGCACCCGGCAGAACACCCTCGTAGTACATCTCAGGGTGGCGGTGTTCCTTGCCCTCCGGCGGCCCCTCCTTGATCAGGTTCACGGCGTCTAGCTTGACCCACTTCATTTTTACACGGGCGAAAGCCTGGCGTGCACCTTCAATGCAGACGGATCGCTTGACGACCTCCAGCCGTGGGCAGGCATCCACAAGCCGCCTCACCAGGCCGAAGAAGCTGTTCGGAAGGGCGTCGCCGGGCCACAGCCGGACTATAAAGCCCTTCATGGCCTGATCGGCCGCCTTATGTAGCTCGACCATCTGCTTCAGCTGGTCGCTCATCGGCACCGGATGTTCGGCCTCAGCATACTGAGACCAGAACAGCTTCTCCGTCGAGCTTCCGTCCTCGGCCTGGTAAAATTGTGCGGCATCGGACACACTGCGGGGCAAATCTGCGAATGCTCCTGACGAGCTCCGGATCCGGGTAAGTAATCGGTAATTTACTTTTACATGCTTGCTTTGCATATAGAAAGCCTTACCCGCCGCTATCTTCTTCATTACGTCGATCTCCTAGAGGGCCTTCTGGGCCTCGGCCTTGGCACTTTTGCACTCTCAAGGGCCGCGGCAAGCTCAGACTCTCGTGTCTTTGAGTCAAGCTCCAACACCTTGTGCTTTGTCACGAGAGCCTGGAGCTCTTGCTGCACCTCGCCCACCCGAGCCTTGTGCTTCTCTCTCTCGGTGCGCTCCTTGGCCGCTGTATCTTCGGCCTTGGTTAGCGCTTGCTTCAGGGTCACCACCTCGGTCGTGGCCCCTGGCAAACATACAATGATCGTGTCATTTTGCAATCGCGTCCTTTTTTATATATACATATCTATAGACGGGGTATTACTTACCCTTGTTCTCCTCGAGCTGCATCTTGGCAAGGCCAAGCTCTTTCTGGGACCCCTCGAGGTCCTGCTTGAGTACGGCGACCTCCGCAGTTAGTGCGGCAGACGCCAGCAGCGAAGCACGCATATGCATATTGACATACTTATATTAGACTCCTGTGATATTATTTGATCCTCTGTTCGGCTTTTCTTTGTGAACACCGAACAAAGCATCAGGGGCTACTGTCTATGCGGTAATATTTCTACTACATTTTAAAACACTTACCTCAAAGCATGTTAAAAGGCTGGCACAGGCTTCAGTCAATCCACTCTTCGCGGACTAAACCTTCTGCATCACCGCACTCATGACGGTGCGGTGCTCCTCGTCGATGGAAGTGTTGTGAAGCGCTTCCAGCAGGTTGTCTGGCGCCTCTGGATGGACAGAGGTCACCGGCATAGGCGTTTCGCCCCTCTTAGAAGGAGGCCGCCTACCCGAGCCCGGAACCGCTGGAGGGTCCGGCGCGGTGTTCGGCTGAGGGCCGAACTCGGAGCTCTCGGGGCCCCCGTCCCCTCGGCTCCCGGAGTCTGGAAGGTCGCCTTGAGGTGCCTCCAGGACTGTCTCCCCTCGATCCGGTGCCTCTTGAGACAACACCTCGGTGTCATCGGCAGGATGGGGGGAGGAGGCGGTCGGGACTGGATCGCTATCCATGTCCGACGAGCCCAGGGAGCCGTCTGATGATACCTCGATATTGGCTCGGGGCGGCCTGCATAATTGTGTTCGGCGTTAGGGAAAGCAGTGCGACAAAGGAATCCTATGGGTAACTTTGGTATCCGAATACTTACGATCTCCCCGGGGGCTTGGCCCTGGGCAACCACTCGTATTCGCTTTTGTCGGCGGCGATGGAGCTGTCCGGAAGGAGAGTCCTTCCCTTATTGGACCCTCCGGCCTCCCCAGTTGGGGCGGCCTTCCTTTTCTTATCTCCCCCAGTCGGTGGGGGAGCATCTTCTTCCTCTTGCTCGTCTTCAGGGGAAGAGTGCGCCGCAGAGTCATCGGACGGTGAGTCCGACGCCTCCTGGCGTCGGGAACTCTTTCGGGTTCCCTTGGCCTTCTTGGTCTTCTCCGGCACCTTATAAGGGGCCCGAGTCAGCATCTTCGCCAGAAGAGCGTCTGCGGGGCCTTCGGGCAAAGGAGTCGGACAGTCGATCTGTCCGGCCATCTTCTGCCAGTCCTGTCAAAGGTTCGGGAGTTTAGATCCCGCATAGAGTCAATCTATATAAAAAATAAGTATCCTGTGAAAGGTAAAGCAGCTTACCGCACTGGCTTGGTGCTTCGCGCTGAATCTGCGATCCTCAATAACAGGGGGAGGGACCTCAGCACTTTTGAACAGCACACTCCAGGCGTCTTCATGAGTCGTGTCGAAGAGCCTATTCAGAGTTCGGTGCTGCGCCGGATTGAACTCCCACAAGGTGAACTCCCATTGTTGGCACGGGAGTATCCGGCGGATGAGCATAACCTGGACTATGTTGACGAGCTTGAGCTTCTTGTCCACCATGTTTTGAATACATGTTTGGAGTCCGGTCAGCTCTTTCGAACTACCCTAGGACAGGCCCTTCTCTTTCCAGGAGGTGAGCCGCATGGGGATGCCAGATCAGAACTCGGGGGCCGCTACCCATGCGGGGTCGCGCGGCTCGGTGATATAGAACCACCCCGATTGCCACCCCTTTATGATTTCCACAAAGGAGCCCTCGAGCCATGTTATGTTGGGCATCTTGCCCACCATGGCGCCTCCGCACTCCGCCTGGCGGCCGCCCGCAACCTTCGGCTTGACATTGAAGGTCTTCAGCCATAAGCCGAAGTGGGGCTTGATGCGGAGGAAGGCCTCGCACACGATGATAAACGCCGAGATGTTGAGGATGAAGTTCGGGGCCAGATCGTGGAAATCCAGGCCGTAATAAAACATGAGCCCCCAGACAAAGGGATGAAGAGGGAATCCCAGTCCGCGGAGGAAATGGGTGAGGAATACCACCCTCTCATGGGGCCTGGGGGTGGGGATGAGCTGCCCCTCATCTGGGAGCCGGTGCGCGATGTCGTCGGGCAGGTATCCGGCTCTCCTCAGTTTCTTGATGTCTCCCTCCGTGACGGAGGAGACCATCCACTTGCCTCCCACTCCGGACATGGTTGGAGAGGGTTGAGGTGGAAGTGAGGACTTGGGCGCTAGAGCTCGAGTGTGCGGGAGCAGATGAGCAAAGGAGGAAGAAGGTGTGGATAGAAAGGTGAATCCTTATCCCTTTATATGGGCGGACGAAACCAAGCGTCCCCACTTGCCTGGTAAAACTCGCTTATCCCCCAAGCGCCGCAATTGATGGCGCGGTTGGGTTACCCATGCCCGTATTGATGAGAATCCCGTAATAAGGGGACACGATCTCTGCTTTGACAAGACGTGTCAAAAAACTGCCTCGCGTTATGTGCGGGGCTGGTTAAAAGGAACGTTTCGAATAATCACCGGGCCATGACATAACGTCATGCTGCCAAAACAAGCCAGCAAATTAGATCTGTGAAAATATTATTCTCTCTATGGTGGAATGTGGAGCTTATTTTGCAGGGTCGGCACTATCCTCGTATTCAAATTCTTCTGTGATGTATTCGGAGAAGGAACCCGCCTTGCAATGCCGAAGACAATACTGCGCGCCGGACTCATCGTCATTGAAGCCTGGTTCATGGGCTACTGAGGGAGTCCTGGATAAGGGGGTCTCCGGACAGCTAGACTATCTCCATTGGCCGGACTGTTAGACTATGAAGATACAAGATTGAATACTTCGTCTCATGTCCGTATGGGACTCTACTTGGCGTGGAAGGCAAGCTAGGCAATACGTATATGGATATCCCCTCCTTTGTAACCGACCTTGTGTAACCCTAACCCTCTCCGGTGTCTATATAAACCGAAGGGTTTTAGTCCGTAGGACAACAATCACAACATACAATCATACCATAGGCTAGCTTCTAGGGTTTAGCCTCTCTGATCTCATGGTAGATCTACTCTTGTACTACCCATATCATCAATATTAATCAAGCAGGACGTAGGGTTTTACCTCCATCAAGAGGGCCCGAACCTGGGTAAAACTTCGTGTCCCCTGCCTCCTGTTACCATCCGGCCTAGACGCACAGTTCGGGACCCCCTACCCGAGATCCGCCAGTTTTGACACCGACAGCCGCCATTTGACAGACTTGTATACAGATGATGGAACAAACCAGAGTAATAATTCCTCGGGAAAAATAAACCCTAGCAAGAAAAAATATTAGGATTAATAGCACTTGGTTTATCTGTTGTAGCAATATGAAGAAAGGTTACTCCCAAAATTGGGACTTGATCCGCACACCCATTGCATGATGGGCGATGAAGCGACGGCATGGCGATGCTGGCAAAGGTGGGCTCGCCGAGGCAAAGCCCTTGGTCCAGCTAACATGACGAAGTTGGTCGGCTGGTGATGCCGAAGTCACCGGAGTATGTTGAAATAGCAAAGTCCCCGGTCTAGCCGAGATGACGGAGCGGGTCAGTAAGGAGATGTTGCAGCTGCCATGTCAGCCGAGGTGTTGAAGCAGTTCAGCATGGTGGACATCGTCTTGAAGAAGCAACAGTGCGGCCATGCCGATGCTGGTCATAACTTGGGACGCGGTCAATGCCGGATTGATGAAGTGACCGAGCAGCGATGTCGACACACCTGACCCATGCAATCCGTGAGGCGATGGTGTTGTTGATGATTTATCCTTCGCGATGCCGAACTCTTGTTCGGCTTGCCGAGCTGATGATCTGATAAAGTTAGGCTCGGCTCGATGAAGTGGCGATCTGTCTAGCGCAGGTCGGCAGACGTGGAGCAATGTTACCGGACTGGTTTGACACCAGCACGATGGTGAAGAGTGCCTCAGAGAAGGCTTAAAAATTTATGGGCACGTGTTAAAAACAACGCACAATACCCTAGAAGAAAATTACTTTAAAAAGGTTGTCCAATATCATGTTCATAAAGCAACATGAATTCTGGTCGGATCAGTATTCGTGCAGAAAACAGATCCGAAAAGTGATGCACTAATCGGTAGGTTCCCGGAGTTTGGACGGTCGGATTGAGCTGAAATTTTGAGGTGTGTTAGATATAGGAATTCCGCAGCCGATCAACGGTTGGATCTTCTAAAGGACGTACGAGCTAGGTGCTGGAGACCACGCCCTAAACTCATCCAGATTTGAAAGAGCTCCGGTATATGTAGATTGCCGGAGATTCCTCCATCGGAACTCGACGAGATTTTGCATGTTTGTTGTAGACTCAATTCCGCACAATTTCACCAAAGGGATCGTCAAAGCGATGCTCGAAGAGGTGGTGGCAGCGAATACAAATTCGCTATTCAGAAAAATAGCACGGTCGCCCGAGGGCAATGTTGACGTTGAGCCCCCGAGCTCCATGGATGATTCCTCCATGATATTAATAGAGATCGGAGTTGATGTTGATGAATGCCCTCGTCCGAACATGATGATTGGAGGTGAGGCACAGTCCTCGGTCAAGCCAAGGTGACCAGTCGAGGCGGCGATGAACACGCCGACGTCGCAGTTGACCTGCAGACGAGCCATCGATCCTTTTGCCAATCACACAGCGGAACTCTCAATGAAAGCACCAATGTCGATGTCAAAACCGGCGGATCTCGGGTAGGGGGTCCCAAGCTGTGAATCTAGGATCGATGGGTAACAGGAGACAAGGGACACGGTGTTTACCCAGGTTTGGGCCCTCGTAATGGAGGTAATACCCTACTTTCTGCTTGATTGATCTTGATGAATATAAGGCTTACAAGAGTTGATCTACCTCGAGATCATATGTTGTGGTCTAAACCCTAGAGGTATGATGAGTAATATCATAATAATCTATCAACTAGCCTAACCTTGGTTTATATAATGTACCCGAGGTCTAGGATAACAAGAGTCCTAGTCGAATACGTTCGTGGAGAGGAGTCCTTGTCTTGATCACCATGTCTTGTGGTATACTCCTTGTATGCAGCATGGGCTGCCCGAAGTGGCCCATGAGTGAACCGCCATGGGGGTCCTCAGCTCGATCCACCTAGTCGAGAGATGACGTGGTGAGTACCCCCTAGTCCATGACACCGTCAGCGGCACTGCAAGAAGAAGGATCATCGGCGAGGAGGCGGCGCTGCAAGAAGAAGGGTAGCTGGCGAGGAGGCGGCGCTGCAAGAAGAAGGGTAGCCGGCGAGGAGGCGGCATTGTAAGAAGAAGGGTCGCTGGCGAGGAGGCTGAGCTGCCAGTAAGCAGCAGTGAAGGTTTGAACTTGGAAAGCAAGGAGGAACAGTGCAAATGTGGCTTTTGGTAGGAGAGAGGGGCGGGGAGATAGATATTTCTATGGTGCAATTTTTTTTGATCGGTGTGACGAGAAACTAGCACGCAAGTGTGGTTCAAGCGGGGGGCGATGGACTGTAGACGATGAAGCTTCATGCATAAGCCAGACAAGACGGTGCGCCAAGATATTTTATATCGCATCCCACACGATTCTTTCTAGTAAATTGTTTGTGGTATACATGATTTTTTTCATTATGTTTTGAAAGACAAAATGGTGTTAAGGAGGGAAAGGATGGTGTTTGAATTGCTAGAACTTTTACGTACAGTGAACATGCAACTAGTACATGAGTGTCGTGTTTAAATTTGGAATTATTCTGGGTTCGTTTGGCATTTTTATGCATTAATTGAGTTTTTGAACATTTAATGTGCATAATTCAAATTTGAACTACAAGCACATGCTCCAATGCACCAAAGTTGGTTGACAAATCACAGGTGTGTCTTTGGGTGAATTTATAGGTTCCATGCAAGAAATAGATAATGAAATTCAAACATCTCGGCGTCGAGGCTCGGCCAAAAAGATTGAGAAACTTAGTTTTAAATTCCTGTAAATCCAAAACACGCCTGAAAATCATGAAACTTGGCATGGTGTCATGACATGGCACCAACATGTTGCGGTAAATTTTTTGGCTGAATTGGGATAAGCTTTGGTGTAAGCTTCTTGCAAACCGGAGCTTCCCTTAAGAAGGCTCGTGCTTCCGAGAGGGAACGTGTCACCTTCGTGTGCGAAACGAGATACGTACACTGCCTTTTCCCGCCTTAATTTTTTTGCACAGGCAGATTAGACCAAATAAAAGTATCGTGCTAAATTTTGAAATTATTTCGGGTTCGTTTGGCCTTTTTTATACATTAATTGAGTTTTTGTGCATTTAATGTGCATAATTAAAATTTGAACTACAAGCACATGCTCCAGTGCACCAAAGTTGGTTGAAAAATCACATGTGTGTCCTTGGGTGTATTTATAGGTCCCATGCAAAAAATGGGAATGAAATTCAAACATCTAGGCATCGTGGCTCGGCCGGAAAGATTGAGAAACTTGGTCTTTTAATTCCTGTAAATCCAAAACACGCCTGAAAATCATGAAACTTGGCATGGTGTCATGACATGGCACCAACATGCTGCGGTAATTTTTTGGACAAATTGGGACAAGCTTTGGTGTAAGCTTCTTGCAAACCGGAGCTTCCCTCAAGAAGGCTCGTGGTTCCGAGAGGGAACATGTCACCTCCGTGTGCGAAACGAGATACGCACATTGCCTTCTCCCACCTTAGTTTTTTACACAGGTAGATTCGACCAAATAAAAGTATCGTGCTACAATTTGGAACTATTCCGGGTTCGTTTGGCCTTTTTATACATTAATTGAGTTTCTGCGCATTTAATGTGCATAATTCAAATTCGAACTACAAGCACATGCTCAAGTGCACGAAAGTTGGTTGAAGAATCACATGTGTGTCCTTGGGTGTATTTATAGGTCTCATGCAATAAATGAGAATGAAATACAAACATATGGGCGTCGTGGCTCGGCCAGAAAGATTGAGAAACTTGGATTTTTTTAATTCCTGTAAATCCAAAACATGCCTAAAAATCATGAAACTTGGCATTGTGTCATGACATGGCACCAACATGCTGCAGTAAAATTTTTGGCTGAATTGGGACAAGCTTTGGTGTAAGCTTCCTGCAAACCGGAGCTTCCGTGAAGAAGGCTCGTGGTTCCAAGAGGGAACGTGTCACCTCCGTGTGCGAAATGAGATACGTACACTGCCTTCTCATGCCTTAATTTTTTTACACAGGCAGATTAGACCAAATAGAAGTATTGTGCTAAATTTTGGAATTATTTCGGGTTCGTTTGGCCTTTTTAATATATTAATTGAGTTTCTGCGCATTCAATGTGCATAATTCAAATTTGAACTACAAGCACATGCGCTAGTGCACCAAAGTTGGTTGAAGAATCACATGTGTGTCCTTGGGTGTATTTATAGGTCACATGCAAGAAATGAGAATGAAATTCAAACATTTGGGCGTTGTGGCTCGGCCAGAAAGATTGAGAAACTCGGTTTTTTAATTCCTGTAAATCCAAAACACGCCTGAAAATCATGAAACTTGGCATGGTGTCATGACATGGCACCAACATGTCGCGGTAAATTTTTTGGCCGAATTGGGACAAGCTTTGGTGTAAGCTTCTTGCAAACCGGAGCTTCCCTCAAGAAGGCTCATGGTTCGGAGAGGGAACGTGTCACGTCCGTGTGCGAAACGAGATACGTACACTGCCTTCTCCCGCCTTAATTTTTTTACACACGCAGATTAGACCAAATAGAAGTATCATGCTAAATTTTGGAATTATTCCAGGTTCGTTTGGCCTTTTTATACATTAATTGAGTTTCTACGCATTTAATATGCATAATTCAAATTTGAACTACAAGCACATGCTCCAGTGCACCAAAGCTGGTTGAAAAATCACATGTGTGTCCTTGGGTGTATTTGTAGGTCCCATGCAAGAAATGAGAATGAAATTCGAACATCTAGGCGCCGTGGCTTGGCCAGAAAGATTGAGAAACTTGATTTTTTAATTCCTGTATATCCAAAACACGCCTGAAAATCATGAAACTTGGCATGGTGTCATCACATGGCACCAACATGCTACGGTAATTTTTTAGGCCGAATTGGGACAAGCTTTGGTGTAAACTTCTTGCAAACCAGAGCTTCCCTCAAGAAGGCTCATGGTTTCGAGGGGGAACGTGTCACCTCCGTGTGTGAAATGACATACGTACACTGCCTTCTCCCGCCTTAATTTTTTTACACAGGCAGATTAGACCAAATATAAGTATCGTGCTAAATTTTGGAATTATTCCGTGTTCGTTTGGCCTTTTTTATACATTAATTGAGTTTCTGTGCATTTAATGTGCATAATTCAAATTTGAACTACAAGCACATGCTCCAATGCACCAAAGTTGGTTGAAAAATCGCATGTGTGTCCTTGGGTGAATTTATAGGTCCCATGCAAGAAATGGGAATGAAATTCAAACATCTAGGCGTCATGGCTCGACCGGAAAGATTGAGAAACTTGGTTTTTTAATTCCTGTAAATCCAAAACACGCCTGAAAATCATGAAACTTGGCATGGTGTCATGACATGGCACCAACATGTTGCGGTAATTTTTTTGGCTGAATTGGGACAAGCTTTGGTGTAAGCTTCTTGCAAACCGGAGCTTCCCTTAAGAAGGTTCGTGCTTCCGAGAGGGAACGTGTCACCTTCGTGTGCGAAACGAGATACGTACACTGCCTTTTCCCGCCTTAATTTTTTTGCACAGGCAGATTAGACCAAATAAAAGTATCGTGCTAAATTTTGAAATTATTTCGGGTTCGTTTGGCCTTTTTTATACATTAATTGAGTTTTTGTGCATTTAATGTGCATAATTAAAATTTGAACTACAAGCACATGCTCCAGTGCACCAAAGTTGGTTGAAAAATCACATGTGTGTCCTTGGGTGTATTTATAGGTCCCATGCAAAAAATGGGAATGAAATTCAAACATCTAGGCATCGTGGCTCGGCCGGAAAGATTGAGAAACTTGGTCTTTTAATTCTTGTAAATCCAAAACACGCCTGAAAATCATGAAACTTGGCATGGTGTCATGACATGGCACCAACATGCTACGGTAATTTTTTGGACGAATTGGGACAAGCTTTGGTGTAAGCTTCTTGCAAACCGGAGCTTCCCTCAAGAAGGCTCGTGGTTCCGAGAGGGAACATGTCACCTCCGTGTGCGAAACGAGATATGCACATTGCCTTCTCCAACCTTAGTTTTTTACACAGGTAGATTCGACCAAATAAAAGTATCGTGCTACAATTTGGAACTATTCCGGGTTCGTTTGGCCTTTTTATACATTAATTGAGTTTCTGCGCATTTAATGTGCATAATTCAAATTCGAACTATAAGCACATGCTCAAGTGCACGAAAGTTGGTTGAAGAATCACATGTGTGTCCTTGGGTGTATTTATAGGTCTCATGCAATAAATGAGAATGAAATACAAACATATGGGCGTCGTGGCTCGGCCAGAAAGATTGAGAAACTTGGATTTTTTTTAATTCCTGTAAATCCAAAACATGCCTAAAAATCATGAAACTTGGCATTGTGTCATGACATGGCACCAACATGCTGCAGTAAAATTTTTGGCCGAATTGGGACAAGCTTTGGTGTAAGCTTCCTGCAAACCGGAGCTTCCGTGAAGAAGGCTCGTGGTTCCAAGAGGGAACGTGTCACCTCCGTGTGCGAAATGAGATACGTACACTGCCTTCTCCTGCCTTAATTTTTTTACACAGGCAGATTAGACCAAATAGAAGTATTGTGCTAAATTTTGGAATTATTTCGGGTTCGTTTGGCCTTTTTAATATATTAATTGAGTTTCTGCGCATTCAATGTGCATAATTCAAATTTGAACTACAAGCACATGCTCCAGTGCACCAAAGTTGGTTGAAAAATCACATGTGTGTCCTTGGGTGTATTTATAGGTCACATGCAAGAAATGAGAATGAAATTCAAACATTTGGGCGTTGTGGCTCGGCCAGAAAGATTGAGAAACTCGGTTTTTTAATTCTTGTAAATCCAAAACACGCCTGAAAATCATGAAACTTGGCATGGTGTCATGACATGGCACCAACATGTCGCGGTAAATTTTTTGGCCGAATTGGGACAAGCTTTGGTGTAAGCTTCTTGCAAACCGGAGCTTCCCTCAAGAAGGCTCATGGTTCCGAGAGGGAACGTGTCACGTCCGTGTGCGAAACAAGATACGTACACTGCCTTCTCCCGCCTTAATTTTTTTACACACACAGATTAGACCAAATAGAAGTATCATGCTAAATTTTGGAATTATTCCAGGTTCGTTTGGCCTTTTTATACATTAATTGAGTTTCTACGCATTTAATATGCATAATTCAAATTTGAACTACAAGCACATGCTCCAGTGCACCAAAGCTGGTTGAAAAATCACATGTGTGTCCTTGGGTGTATTTGTAGGTCCCATGCAAGAAATGAGAATGAAATTCGAACATCTAGGCGCCGTGGCTTGGCCAGAAAGATTGAGAAACTTGATTTTTTTAATTCCTGTATATCCAAAACACGCCTGAAAATCATGAAACTTGGCATGGTGTCATGACATGGCACCAACATGCTACGGTAATTTTTAGGCCAAATTGGGACAAGCTTTGGTGTAAACTTCTTGCAAACCAGAGCTTCCCTCAAGAAGGCTCATGGTTTCGAGGGGGAACGTGTCACCTCCGTGTGTGAAATGACATACGTACACTGCCTTCTCCCGCCTTAATTTTTTTACACAGGCAGATTAGACCAAATATAAGTATCGTGCTAAATTTTGGAATTATTCCGTGTTCGTTTGGCCTTTTTTATACATTAATTGAGTTTCTGTGCATTTAATGTGCATAATTCAAATTTGAAATACAAGCACATGCTCCAGTGCACCAAAGTTGGTTGAAAAATCGCATGTGTGTCCTTGGGTGAATTTATAGGTCCCATGCAAGAAATGGGAATGAAATTCAAACATCTAGGCGTCATGGCTCGACCGGAAAGATTGAGAAACTCGGTTTTTTTATTCCTGTAAATCCAAAACACGCCTGAAAATCATGAAACTTGGCATGGTGTCATGACATGGCACCAACATGTTGCAGTAAATTTTTTGGCTGAATTGGGACAAGCTTTGGTGTAAGCTTCTTGCAAACCGGAGCTTCCCTCAAGAAGGCTCGTGCTTCCGAGAGGGAACGTGTCACCTTCGTGTGCGAAACGAGATACGTACACTGCCTTTTCCCGCCTTAATTTTTTTTGCACAGGCAGATTAGACCAAATAAAAGTATCGTGCTAAATTTTGAAATTATTTCGGGTTCGTTTGGCCTTTTTTATACATTAATTGAGTTTTTGTGCATTTAATGTGCATAATTAAAATTTGAACTACAAGCACATGCTCCAGTGCACCAAAGTTGGTTGAAAAATCACATGTGTGTCCTTGGGTGTATTTATAGGTCCCATGCAAAAAATGGGAATGAAATTCAAACATCTAGGCATCGTGGCTCGGCCGGAAAGATTGAGAAACTTGGTCTTTTAATTCCTGTAAATCCAAAACACGCCTGAAAATCATGAAACTTGGCATGGTGTCATGACATGGCACCAACATGCTGCGGTAATTTTTTGGACGAATTGGGACAAGCTTTGGTGTAAGCTTCTTGCAAACCGGAGCTTCCCTCAAGAAGGCTCGTGGTTCCGAGAGGGAACATGTCACCTCCGTGTGCGAAACGAGATACGCACATTGCCTTCTCCCACCTTAGTTTTTTACACAGGTAGATTCGACCAAATAAAAGTATCGTGCTACAATTTGGAACTATTCCGGGTTCGTTTGGCCTATTTATACATTAATTGAGTTTCTGCGCATTTAATGTGCATAATTCAAATTCGAACTACAAGCACATGCTCAAGTGCACGAAAGTTGGTTGAAGAATCACATGTGTGTCCTTGGGTGTATTTATAGGTCTCATGCAATAAATGAGAATGAAATACAAACATATGGGCGTCGTGGCTCGGCCAGAAAGATTGAGAAACTTGGATTTTTTTAATTCCTGTAAATCCAAAACATGCCTAAAAATCATGAAACTTGGCATTGTGTCATGACATGGCACCAACATGCTGCAGTAAAATTTTTGGCCGAATTGGGACAAGCTCTGGTGTAAGCTTCCTGCAAACCGGAGCTTCCATGAAGAAGGCTCGTGGTTCCAAGAGGGAACGTGTCACCTCCGTGTGCGAAATGAGATACGTACACTGCCTTCTCCTGCCTTAATTTTTTTACACAGGCAGATTAGACCAAATAGAAGTATTGTGCTAAATTTTGGAATTATTTCGGGTTCGTTTGGCCTTTTTAATATATTAATTGAGTTTCTGCGCATTCAATGTGCATAATTCAAATTTGAACTACAAGCACATGCTCCAGTGCACCAAAGTTGGTTGAAAAATCACATGTGTGTCCTTGGGTGTATTTATAGGTCACATGCAAGAAATGAGAATGAAATTCAAACATTTGGGCGTTGTGGCTCGGCCAGAAAGATTGAGAAACTCGGTTTTTTAATTCCTGTAAATCCAAAACACGCCTGAAAATCATGAAACTTGGCATGGTGTCATGACATGGCACCAACATGTCGCGGTAAATTTTTTGGCCGAATTGGGACAAGCTTTGGTGTAAGCTTCTTGCAAACCGGAGCTTCCCTCAAGAAGGCTCATGGTTCCGAGAGGGAACGTGTCACGTCCGTGTGCGAAACGAGATACGTACACTGCCTTCTCCCGCCTTAATTTTTTTACACGCGCAGATTAGACCAAATAGAAGTATCATGCTAAATTTTGGAATTATTCCAGGTTCGTTTGGCCTTTTTATACATTAATTGAGTTTCTACGCATTTAATATGCATAATTCAAATTTGAACTACAAGCACATGCTCCAGTGCACCAAAGCTGGTTGAAAAATCACATGTGTGTCCTTGGGTGTATTTGTAGGTCCCATGCAAGAAATGAGAATGAAATTCGAACATCTAGGCGCTGTGGCTTGGCCAGAAAGATTGAGAAACTTGATTTTTTAATTCCTGTATATCCAAAACACGCCTGAAAATCATGAAACTTGGCATGGTGTCATGACATGGCACCAACATGCTACGGTAATTTTTTAGGCCGAATTGGGACAAGCTTTGGTGTAAACTTCTTCCAAACCAGAGCTTCCCTCAAGAAGGCTCATGGTTTCGAGGGGGAACGTGTCACCTCCGTGTGTGAAATGACATACGTACACTGCCTTCTCCCGCCTTAATTTTTTTACATAGGCAGATTAGACCAAATATAAGTATCGTGCTAAATTTTGGAATTATTTCGTGTTCGTTTGGCCTTTTTTATACATTAATTGAGTTTCTGTGCATTTAATGTGCATAATTCAAATTTGAACTACAAGCACATGCTCCAGTGCACCAAAGTTGGTTGAAAAATCGCATGTGTGTCCTTGGGTGAATTTATAGGTCCCATGCAAGAAATGGGAATGAAATTCAAACATCTAGGCGTCATGGCTCGACCGGAAAGATTGAGAAACTTGGTTTTTTAATTCCTGTAAATCCAAAACACGCCTGAAAATCATGAAACTTGGCATGGTGTCATGACATGGCACCAACATGCTATAGTGATTTTTTTGGCCGAATTGGGATAAGGTTTGGTGTAAACTTCTTGCAAACTGGAGCTTCCCTTAAGAAGGCCCGTGGTTCCGAGAGGGAACATGTCACCTTCGTGTGCGAAACGAGATACTTACACTGCCTTTCCCGCCTTAATTTTTTTACACAGGCAGATTAGACCAAATAGAAGTATCGTGCTAAATCTCAGAATTATTCCGGGTTCGTTTGGCCTTTTTTATACATTAATTGAGTTTCTGCGCATTTAATGTGCACAATTCAAATTTGAACTACAAGCACGGGCTTTAGTGAACCAAAGTTGTTTCAAAAATCACATGTGTGTCCTTGGGTGAATTTTTAGGTCCCATGCAAGAAATGGGAATGAAATTCAAACATCTGGGCATCGCTCGGCCAGAAAGATTGAGAAACTTGGTTTTTTAATTCTTGTAAATCCAAAACACGCCTGAAAATCATGAAACTTGTCATGGTGTCATGAGATGGCACCAACATGTTGTGGTAATTTTTCTGTCGGATTTGCGACGGCGCACACATTAACAATCAACAAAGTCATTTTGGAACAAGTGTTGTCACGTTACAAATTGGAAACACAAGTATTATTGAAACCGTGGGCGTTCTACTTACCATTTACGTGCCGCCATGCATCCCCTTTTTTATTGGCTAGGAGGTGCCATGCGGGGTAGCTATTTGAGTACTGGAGGCGTGCGACCAGACCCCTACGCGTGCTCATCGGGAGGAGAGCCCTTTGACCGCTACCCGCTGCCCACCTCCCTCCCAACATCTCCATTAATGGCGCCCGAGCCCCTATTCTACGGTGTGGCTATGTGTCTCACTGGACTGAGATTTAAGAGAGAAAAATGAAAATCTGAAAAGAAAGTTTTGCACGGATCTTGATGTAAGATCTGACGGACCTATATAGCATCGTCTGCGACTTATAGCAAGCATGAAGAATATAAGGACGATGACAGTGGATAATAATTATCTTACAACCGAGTAGTAATATTGAAGTAGTAGTATTTATAACCGAGTAGTAATATGCTCCTAAGTGGGAAACCATTTAGGTTTTGATCGGTGTGAACAGGTTTGCAATTTGAAATGTGACGGGACGCATGCTCAAAATTTACTGACGGTTATAAGTGCAGCACTATTCCTGGAAGGCATAACGTGGGCACGTACGCTTTCTCGGCCGCGTACGTAGCGTTTACACCATAGGGTGCACCACAATAGGCAATGTCAGCACATGTCTTGTTCGAACAACCATGCGTGCTCATTATTACCATCGCGCATGCTTATTTTAATTAGAATGTGTGTGCCCGTCTAGCGCACACACGTTGATCTATCTAACCGTTTCAGTTTGTTGTGGCTAATCACAAACAGTTCATCCATGTGAAGTGTACGCCATCAATCGCAGACACTTTGATCTGGATGACCCGTTTCTATTTTGTTTCCTAATCGCAAATAGTTAATCCTTCTGAAGCGTATGCCCTCAATCACACACACCTTGATCTGACTGGTCGTTTCTTTTGTGTTGCCTAATCACAAACAGTTCATCCGAGTGAACCGTATGTTGTATATCGCACACACCTTCATCAGGCTGCCTGTTTCTTTTGTTCTGCCTCATCGCAAACAGTTCATTGGAGTGAACCGTATGCCCTGCATCACACACGCATCTAAAATCTGAACCGTGTTTGATGGATCTGCCATCGCAAACATTTTGCACATTTTTTGACGGTTCTTTTACACCATCGTTTACGATTATTGCATCGCAACAGTTTCGTCAAAGGGTCTCTAATCGTAGTGTCGCGTGATACGTCTCCAATGTATCTATAATTTTTTTATTGTTCCATGCTATATTATATTCTGTTTTGGACATTATTGGGCATTATTATACACTTTTATATTATTTTTAGGACTAACCTATTAACCGAAGGCCCAGCCCAAAATTGCTATTTTTTGCCTATTTCAGAGTTTCGCAGAAAAAGAATATCAAATGGAGTCCAAATGGAATTAAACCTTTGGGAACGTAATTTTTGGAACGAACGTGGTCCAGAGGACTTGGACCCTACGTCAAGAAAGCAACCAGGAAGGCACGAGGTAGGGGGCGCGCCTACCCCCCAGGCGCGCCCTCCATCCTCGTGGGGCCCATGTTGCTCCACCGACGTACTTCTTCCTCCTATATATACCTACGTACCCTCAAATTACCAGATACGGAGCCAAAACCCTAATTCCACCGCCTCAACCTTCTGGACCCGTGAGATCCCATCTTGGGGCCTTTTTCGGAGCTCCGCTCGAGGGGGCATCGATCATGGAGGGCTTCTACATCAACACTATAGCCTCTCCGATGATTTGTGAGTAGTTTACCTCAGACCTTCGGGTCCATAGTTATTAGCTAGATGGCTTCTTCTCTCTTTTTGGATCTCAATACAGTGTTCTCCCCCTATCTTGTGGAGATCTATTTGATGTAATCTTCTTTTGCGGTGTGTTTGTTGAGACCGATGAATTGTGGGTTTATGATCAAGTTTATCTATGAACAATATATGAATCTTCTCTGAATTCTTTTATGTATGATTGGTTATCTTTGCAAGTCTCTTCGAATTATCAATTTGGTTTGGCCTACTAGATTGATCCTTCTTGCAATGGGAGAAGTGCTTAGCTTTGGGTTCAGTATTGCGGTGTCCTTTCCCAATGACAGTAGGGGCAGCAAGGCACGTATTGTATTGTTGCCATCAAGGATAACAAGATGGGGTTTATATCATATTGCATGAGTTTATCCCTCTACATCATGTCATCTTGCTTAAAGCGTTACTCTGTTCTTTTGAACTTAATACTCTAGATGCATGTTGGATAGCGGTCGATGTGTGGAGTAATAGTAGTAGATGCAGGAAGGAGTCGGTCTACTTGTCTCGGACGTGATGCCTATATACATGATCATACCTAGATATTCTCATAACTATGCTCAATTCTGTCAATTGCTCAACAGTAATTTGTTTACCCACCGTAATACTTATGCTCTTGAGAGAAGCCACTAGTGAAACCTATGGCCCCCGGTCTATTTTATATCATATTAATCTTCCGTCAACAAGCTATTTCTTGCACCGTTTTTATTTCGCTTTATTTACTTTGCATCTTTATCATAAAAATACCAAAAATATTATCTTATCGTATCTATCAGATCTCACTTTTGTAAGTGACCGTGAAGGGATTGACAACCCCTTTATCGCATTGGTTGCGAGGATTTTATTTGTTTGTGTAGGTGCGAGGGACTCGTGCGTGGCCTCCTACTGGATTGATACCTTGGTTCTCAAAAACTGAGGGAAATACTTACGCTACTTTGCTGCATCACCCTTTCCTCTTCAAGGGAAAACTAACGCAGTGCTCAAGAGGTAGCAAGAAGGATTTATGGCGCCGTTGCCGGGGAGTCTACGCAAAAGTCAACATACCAAGTACCCATCACAAACCCTTATCTCCCGCATTACATTATTTGCCATTTGCCTCCCGTTTTCCTCTCCCCCACTCCACCCTTGCCATTTTATTTGCCCTCTCTCTCTGTCCTCCTTCTCTTTCCCTATTTGCCTCTTTTCGCTCACTTCTTGTTTGCTTGCCTGTCACGATGGCTCAAGATAATACCAAATTGTGTGACTTTACTAATACCAACAACAATGATTTTATTAGCACTTCGATTACTCCTCTTGCCGATGCTGAATCTTGTGAAATTAATGCTGCTTTGCTGAATCTTGTCATGAAAGATCCGTTTTCCAGCCTTCCTAGTGAAGATGTCGCAACCCATCTAAACAACTTTGTTGATTTGTGTGATATGCAAAAGAAGAAATATGTGGATAATGATATTGTTAAATTGAAGCTATTCACGTTTTCGCTTAGAAATCATGCTAAAGCTTGGTTTTCGTCTTTGCCTAAAAATAGTATTGATTCATGGAATAAGTGCAAAGATGCTTTTATCTCAAGTATTTTCCTCCAGCTAAGATCATCTCTATTAGAAACGATATTATGCATTTTAAGCAACTTGATCGTGAACATGTTGCACAATCTTGGGAGAGGATGAAATCAATGATACGTAATTGCCCTACACATGGTTTGAATTTGTGGATGATTATACAAAAATATTATGCCGGATTGAATTTTGCTTCTAGAAATCTTTTAGATTCGGCCGCGGGAGTGAAAGGATCGAGAAGAGGTGTCTAGAGGGGGCTGATTAGACACTAAGTGCTAAAAGTTGCAGTTTTTAATTTCTTTATGTTAAAGTGGAGTTTTGGCACAATTTTAACAATCACAATACATATCAAGCAAGCATGCAAAGAGTATGTGAGCAGCGGAAAGTAAAGCATGCAACTTGCAAGAATTTAAAGGGATGGGATTGGAGTGTGCAAACGCAATTTGGAGACACAGAGATTTTTGAGAAGTGGTTCCGATAGGTGGTGCTATCGTACATCCACGTTGATGGAGACTTCAACCCACGAAGGGTAACGGTTGCGCGAGTCCACGGAGGCATCCACCCACGAAGGGTCCATGAAGAAGAAACCTTGTCTATCCCACCATGGCCGTCGCCCATGAAGGACTTGCCTCACTAGCAGTAGATCTTCACGTAGTAGGCGATCTCCTTGCCCTTACAAACTCCTTGGTTCAACTCCACAATCTTGTCGGAGGCTCCCAAGTGACACCTAGACAATCTAGGAAACACCACTCTCCAAGAAGTACCAAATGGTGTGTTGATGATCAACTCCTTGCTCTTGTGCTTCAAATGATAGTCTCCCAACACTCAACTCTCTCTCACAGGATATGGATTTGGTGGAAATAAGATTTGAGTGGAAAGCAACTTGGGAAAGGTTAGAGATCAAGATTCATATGGTAAGAATGGAATATCTTGGCCTCAACACAAGTGTAGGTGGTTCTCTCTCAGAAAAAGTAAGCTGGAAGTGTAGGTTTGTTCTGATGGCTCTCTCCACGAATGAAGAGGTGGTGGAGGGGTATATATAGCCTCCACACAAAATCTAACCGTTACACACAACTTGCCAATCTCGGTGGGACCAAATTAATAAACTCGGTCGGATCGATTCAGCAAAGCTAGTGACTGTTAGGGTTTTCGGTGGGACCGACTGGATCAACTCGGTGGGACCGATGTGCTAGGGTTAGGGTAAATCCAAAACTCGGTTTGACCGATTACTCAAGCTCGGTGGGACCGATTTGGGTAATAAGTGAAACAGAGAGTTGGCCAAGCAAACTCGGTGGGGCCGATTGCATATCTCGGTGGGACCGAAAATATTGCAATAGGTAACAGAGAGTTTGCAAGCCCATCTCGGTGAGACCGAGATCCCATCGGTGAGACCGAACTGATTAGGGTTTCTGGCAGTGGCTATGTCAACTGAACTCGGTGGCTCCGGATAGAAAGAATCGGTGGGGCCGAGTTGGATATTTGGTGTGGGACATATTTGGAAGTGAGAAAGTGGTTGAGGGATTTGGAGCATATCACTAAGCACTTTGAGCAAGCAAGCCATTAAGCAACACCTCATCCCTTCTTAATAGTATTGGCTTTTCCTATAGACTCAATGTGATCTTGGATCACTAAAATAGAAAATGTAGAGCCTTGAGCTTGGAGCTTGAGCCAATCCTTTGTCCTTAGCATTTTGAAGGGGTTCCACATCCTCTAGTCCATGCCACTTCATTGTTGAACTTATCTGAAACATACTAGGTAAAAGTGTTAGTCCAATAAGAGATATGTTGACATTAATTACCAAAACCACCTAGGGAGCACTTGTGCTTTCAATCTCCCCCTTTTTGGTAATTGATGACAACATACATCAAAGCTTTAGATAAAGATATAGAGAATAGTAAGTAAAGCTTTGGAAAGACATGTAACATGCATAGGCTCCCCCTACATGTATGCAATCATGTGAATATGAAATATAGGAGCATGTGAATGCATAAACATGACAGAGTAACCAATGTGTTACATGTATCTTGGCTATATGCATCAGAGCAAATGATGTGAATATGAGAAATGTACCTTCATGCTCATGAGTCCTTCTTGCAAACAGTATGTACATCTGCAAGAATTTCTCATACGCATGACTGTGATGCATATACTTACCTTGTGGTCTTGAGTTGGCTTAGGATGGAATGAACCTGCGTAAACAGGGTTAGATAACACAGATACACCTACTGGCCAAAGCAGACAAAAGAAACCATAAGAGTACCAAGACTGGGATGACATGTAGAGTGAGTACCGAGTACCACATTGGATATAGACATGTCCCCAAATGTAAAGATGTGCAATAAATTCTTTCCTTCCCATAGATGTCTTGCTCCCCCTGAATCTAGCATGGGATGCTGGGAGAAGATAGGGAACAGAAAATCAGAGCTCAAGTATGAACATGTCTTTCCCCTCTTGAAGACATGTGACTTCTCTCCTCTTGAACACCAGGCATCTGGGGTCCTTGAGGATTACTCTTTCTTCTTGAGTATTCTCTCCCCCTATAGATATGATTAAGCTTTGATGTGATCTCTCTCTCCCCCTTTGACATCAATTTCCAAGAAGGGTTCTTCTGGATTTTGTCATGATGGGTTTGGTCCTTGAGTCACAGAACAAAGCAGCAAGTTGAATGGGATGCTGGTCGAGGACAAGATTCATTGAGTGAAGCTGGATCAAAAAGAATGCAGAAACAAGTGGCAAGATGTCTTTCTTGTAGTGAAATCGGTGACACCGAGTTGTATGGTTTGGTTGTACCGAGAGCATTAGGTTGGACCGAAGGCATCAAACCGGTGAGATCGAGTTCAACGCAGAGAAAACACTTGTCACCTCAGCTCACTTGACAAGTAAGATCTCACAAGGATTTGCAAGGAATTAACTGAAAGATTTGCAATGAATTTGATGCAAGGAATGCAGAACAGAAAATAAAAGAGAAGAAACTAAAGAGAAGTCTAGATGAAGTTGGAAACAAATATGCATGAGACAAATGCAAGAGCACAAGAAGGAACACAAGAGAACTTCATCTAGAATTGGTCGGTGACAAAGTCACCTATGTTAGAGTATATTGACTTAGGAGTCAAGTGAGGTCACTTGATCATAGGTCATACTCATCGTTTAAGCTCAAAATGGGGTTACCATTTTTCGTTTAAGCTTTTTGATGTATTCGCATCTTGTCGAGTTGCTTTGACTCATGACTTGGAGTAAAGCTTCTCTAAGATGGAATAACATACCTTGGGTGGTGGCGTTGATCATGATCATGTAGTTGAACTTGTGTGGGTTGCTCAAGGTTGATGTAGCTTATCAAGAGTTGGGAGCACCACTTGGAGTTTGAGTCCATCTACCTACATGGGTTAGTTCTTGCAAGGAAGAGCACTTGTATATCCAAAATGACAATCATGAAATTCAACATAAAATTTGTCAAAGGATGTGTTTGAATGGTTGTGTGCTTCCTTGTCTTCATCCACCATTGTGTGGAGACTTGGTGATATGGAGACTGCTCAAGATGTGAGTGAGTTGCAATCTCATAGATTTTGATTCATCCAAGTACCTACACGGGTTAGATAACATGTAAGGTGCAAATATATCCAAGACATAAGATAGTCAACATAAGATAAATATCAAGGATTAGTCATAGGCTCACACCTTGCATGTATCAAATGGAGTTCCTACTCCAGGTTTGAAGCATCAATGATGTTCAATTCACCTCTTAACCTGCAAAACACTTTCTCATCAAGTGCTTTTGTGAATATGTCAGCTAACTGCTTTTCGGTGCGAACATGCTTAAGATTAATGTCCCCTTTGGCAACATGATCTCGAATGAAATGATGACGAACTTCAATATGCTTAGTTCGAGAATGTTGCATGGGATTGTGAGCAATCTTAATAGCACTTTCATTGTCACAAAATAATGGAACATGTTTCACATATATCCCATAATCTTTAAGAGTTTGGGTATTCCAAAGTAATTGAGCACAACATGATCCAGCAGCAATGTATTCTGCTTCGGCGGTGGATAAGGATACCGAGTTTTGTTTCTTGGAAGACCAAGACACAAGAGATCTACCAAGAAATTGACAAGAACCCGAAGTGGACTTTCTATCAACCTTGTCACTGGCATAGTCCGAGTCGGAGTAGCCAATAAGATCAAAGGAGGCCCTCTTTGGATACCAAATGCCAAAATTTGGTGTATGGATTAAGTATATCACTATCCTTTTCACGGCCTTAAGATGACATTCTTTAGGAGCGGCTTGATACCGTGCACACATGCACACATTTAGCATAATATCGGGACGTGAAGCACATAGATATAACAATTAACCAATCATAGAGCGATAAACCTTTTGATCAACTGGTTCACCGTCTTTGGTTAAATCAAGATGTCCACTAGTAGGCACGGGTGTAGTCATACCTTTGCATTCTTGCATATTGAACTTCTTGAATAAGTCCTTGGTGTACTTCGTTTGAGAGACAAAGGTACCTTCCTTAGTTTGCTTGATTTGCAAACCAAGAAAGAATTTGAGTTCACTCATCATCGACATCTCAAACTTCTCCAACATTAGCTTTCCAAATTTTTCACTAAAATGAGGGTTAGTTGATCCAAATATAATATCATCAACATAAATTTCGCACACAAATAGTTCTCCATTAACCCTTTTAGTAAAAAGAGTAGAATCTATTTTTCCAATTTCAAAGCCTTTTTCAATAAGAAACTTGGTCAAGCATTTATACCATGCTCTAGGAGCTTGTTTAAGACCATAAAGAGCTTTGTGAAGTTTGTAAACATGATTAGGTTTCTTAGGATTGACAAATCCGGGAGGTTGCTTAACATAAACTTCCTCCTCTATTTCACCATTTAGAAAAGCACTTTTAATGTCCATTTGGTACAAGGTGATATCATGATGATTAGCATAGGCAAGTAAGATGCGAATGGACTCAAGTCTAGCAACGGGGGCATATGTCTCACCATAGTCCATACCTTCGACTTGAGTGTAGCTTTGGGCGACGAGACATGCATTGTTGCGAACTACTTGTCCATCTTCATCTTGCTTGTTGCGAAACACCCATTTGGTACCGATGATGTTGTGGTTGTTGTCGGGCTTCTCAACTAATGTCCAAACTTGATTTCTCTCAAAGTTGTGTAGCTCTCCATGCATGGCATTTATCCAATCCGGATCTTCCAAAGCTTCTTCAACCTTCATAGGTTCAATGCTAGAGATGAATGAATAGTGTTCACAAAAGTTAGCTAAACGAGTTTTTGAGCGAGTGATTCTCCCAGTTTGGATATCATTGTAGATTTGCTCGACGGGATGATCTTTAGCAATTCTTGCTCGAACTCGTGAAAGCTTTTGCTTGGATCTTGGTTGAGCATCTTCTTCATCTTGTCTTCTTCTTGGCCTTCTTCATTGTTGACGTTGTCGTTCTCTTGTCGTGGTGAAGGAGGTTGTTGGCGTTCATCTTGGTGCACTTCCTCGTTTTCTTCATCTTGGTGTGTACCACGTGCGGATGCTTCCGTATTAACTCTTGGTTCACCTTGTAGTGAGGTAGAAGCTTCCACTTGGACAGACGAGGTACTCTCCTTCACCTCCGTTGGACGAATCTTGCCAATAGACAAGTCTTGGATTGCTTCCGACGGGTCTTTGTCTCCTACATCGATTGGCAATTGCTCTACTTGCGAGCCGTTAGATTCATCAAACTTCACATCTACCGTCTCTTCAACCTTTCGGGTGAAATTATTGTAGACACAGTATGTGTGAGAGTTTGAGCCATAACCAAATAGGAAACCTTCATGAGACTTCGGAGAAAATTTAGAACGATGATGCTTATCAAGAATGTAGCACTTTGAGACGAATACTCGAAAGTATCCAACTTGTGGTTTGTTACCAGTAAGGAGCTTGTATGCTATCTTGCCAAGTAGCTTGTGAAGATACAAGCGATTTGTTGCATGACAAGCTGTCTCCACCGCTTCCGCCCAAAAGTGCTTTGGCGTCTTGTACTCATCAAGCATCGTTCTTGCCATTTCGATGAGTGTCCGGTTCTTCCTCTCAACAACTCCATTTTGTTGAGGTGTGTGCGTAGCCGAGAACTCATGTGAAATCCCTTCTTCATCAAGAAAGGTGTCCACATTTGCGTTCTTGAACTCCATTCCGTTATCGCTGCGAACCTTCTTGATTTTCACTTCAAGTTGATTTTGGGCCTTCCTAGCGAAGTTTTTGAAGATCTTTTGGACCTGCGATTTATCATCGAGAAAGAACACCCACGTAAATCTTGAAAAATCATCAACTATAACTAGACCAAAAGAATTTCCACCGAGACTTTTGTAAGCGTTAGGACCAAAAAGATCCATGTGAAGTAGCTCGAGTGGTCTCCTTGTGGTCATGATGTTCTTCACGGGATGCCTCCCTCCAACCTATTTACTTGCTTGACAAGCACTGCAAAGTCTATCCTTATCAAATATGACATCGTTAACGCCAAGGATATGATTTCCTTTAATAAGCTTGTCAAGGTTTCGCATACCAACATGACCTAATCGTCTATGCCATAACCAACCTTTAGAAGATTTAGCAATTAAGCAAGTTCTAGGTTGAGCCTTTTTAGTGAAATCAACAATGTAAAGATCACCTCTACGTATACCGGTAAAGGCCATTTTATGATTGTCTCTTCGAAACACTTGGCAATCTACTTCAGTAAATAGGACATTGAAACTGAAATTAACAAGTCTAGATACTGAAAGTAAATTGTACCCAAGAGATTCAACGAGCATGACATTTTGTATAGAGCTATCATGTGAGATGGCCACCTTACCTAGGCCAACCACCTTACCCTTTGAGTTATCACCAAAGGTGACATACTTTCGAGGGCTGTCGTTTTCAGCAAGATCACGAAACATATCTTTATCTCCGGTCATATGATCAGTACATCCACTATCAAGAACCCATTCCTTTCCTCCAGCCATGTAGCCGCGAAGATTTGCCATAAGACCAAAGTGTCTCATTGCATCATTAAGATCATAGTCACTGACATCATCATCCTCATCATAGTATCCATGTTCAACATCATCCTGTGATTGATCAATTCCTAGAGAGGGTAATTCATTAGATAAATGATCATTTCTGTGGTTATCTTTATGAATTCTAGTAGCTTTGGAAATAATATTGCTAATGATTCCAACATCTCCTTTGGCACTCGTAAGATTAGTAAGCTCAAATAAGCAGTCACCAAATTTGGGATCATTGGAACTCATCTTAATCAAGGCAATAGACTTATGGAGAATTTCATCTAGATTTTTCAAGAAATAACTTGGAAAGCGTTCCTCAAGAAATATCCATATAGTGTAGGCACAATCAAGAGTAGGCAACCATTCAATCAAGTTTCTAGGCAAGCCTCTGATGATAAGATTAACAATTCTAAGGTTGTGGATCATGTCAATAGACTCATCAAGGGTAGGATGCAAAGGATCAACATGAGGTGCACAAGGGCTAGTAATGTACTTGTTCAAATGATATTCATTGAAAATATCAAGCATTTCATTTTTCCACTCATGAAAATATTCTCCATCAAGAATAGGCACTCTACGTCTAAGACTCCCCAAAGTAGACTCATCCATCTTCCTCCAATGGTGTTTAAACCAAAGCAATGGAGACCAATGCTCTGATACCAATTGAAAGGATCGAGAAGAGGTGTCTAGAGGGGGTGATTAGACACTAAGTGCTAAAAGTTGCAGTTTCTAATTTCTTTACATTGAAGTGGAGTTTTGGCACAATTTTAACAATCACAATACATATCCAGCAAGCATGCAAAGAGTATGTGAGCAGCGGAAAGTAAAGCATGCAACTTGCAAGAATGTAAAGGGATGGGATTGGAGTGTGAAAACGCAATTTGGAGACACGGAGTTTATTGAGACGTGGTTCCGGTAGGTGGTGTTATCGTACATCCACGTTGATGGAGACTTCAACCCAAGAAGGGTAACAGCTGCGCGAGTCCACGGAGGGCTCCACCCACGAAGGGTCCACGAAGAAGCAACCTTGTCTATCTCAGCATGGCCGTCGCCCACGAAGGACTTGCCTCACTAGCGGTAGATCTTCACGAAGTAGGCGATCTCCTTGCCCTTACAAACTCCTTGGTTCAACTCCACAATCTTGTCGGAGGCTCCCAAGTGACACCTAGCCAATCTAGGAGACACCAGTCTCCAAGAAGTAACAAATGGTGTGTTGATGATGAACTCCTTGCTCTTGTGCTTAAAATGATAGTCTCCCCAACACTCAACTCTTTAACACAGGATATGGATTTGGTGGAAAGAAGATTTGAGTGGAAAGCAACTTGGGAAAGGCTAGAGATCAAGATTCATATGGTAAGAATGGAATATCTTGGCCTCAACACAAGTGTAGGTGGTTCTCTCTCAGAAAGAGTAAGTTGGAAGTGTAGGTTTGTTCTGATGGCTCTCTCCACGAATGAAGAGGTGGTGGAGGGATATATATAGCCTCCACGCAAAATCTAACCGTTACACGCAACTTGCCAATCTCGGTGGGACTGAATTAATAAACTCGGTCGGACCGATTCAGCAAAGCTAGTGACCATTAGGGTTTTCGATGGGACCGAGTGGATCAACCCAGTGGGACCGATGTGCTAGGGTTAGGCTAAATCCAAAACTTGGTTTGACCGATTACTCAAGCTCGGTGGGACCGATTTGGGTAATAAGTGAAACAGAGAGTTGGCCAAGCAAACTCGGTGGGGCTGATTGCATATCTCGGTGGGACCGAAAATATTGCAATAGGTAACAGAGAGTTTGCAAGCCCATCTTCAACTGAACTCGGTGGCTCCAGATAGAAATAATCGGTGGGGCCGAGTTGGATATTTGGTGTGGGACATATTTGGAAGTGAGAAAGTGGTTGAGGGCTTTGGAGCATATCACTAAGCACTTTGAGCAAGCAAGCCATTAAGCAACACCTCATCCCTTCTTAATAGTATTGGCTTTTCCTATAGACTCAATGTGATCTTGGATCACTAAAATAGAAAATGTAGAGCCTTGAGCTTGGAGCTTGAGCCAATCCTTTGTCCTTAGCATTTTGAAGGGGTTCCACATCCTCTAGTCCATGCCACTTCATTGTTGAACTTATCTGAAATATACTAGGTAAAAGTGTTAGTCCAACAAGAGATATGTTGACATTAATTACCAAAACCACCTAGGGAGCACTTGTGCTTTCAGGAAGGCACTTTTATGGAAATCACTTTAGGAGAAGCTACTAAACTCCTAGATAATATTATGGTTAATTATTCTCAATGGCACACTGAAAGATCTACTAATAAAAAAGTGCATGCAATTGAAGAGATTAATGTTTTGAGTGGAAAGATGGATGAACTTATGAAATTATTTGCTAATAAAAGTGTTTCTTCTGATCCTAATGATATGCCTTTGTCTACTTTGATTGAGAATAATAATGAATCTATGGATGTGAATTTTGTTGGTAGGAATAATTTTGGTAACAATGTGTATAGAGGTAATTTTAATCCTACGACGTATCCTAGTAATTCCTCTAATAATTATGGTAATTCCTACAAAAATTCTTATGGAAATTTTAATAAGGTGCCCTCTGAATTTGAGACTAGTGTTAAGGAGTTTATAATTCGCAAAATAATTTCAATGCTTTGCTTGAAGAAAAATTGCTTAAAGTTGATGAATTGGCTAGGAACGTTGATAGAATTTCTCTTGATGTTGATTCTTTGAAACTTAGATCTATTCCACCTAAGCATGATATCAATGAGTCTCTCAAGGCCATGAGAATTTCCATTGATGAGTGCAAAGAAAGAACCGCTAGGATGCGTGCTAAGAAAGATTGTTTTGTCAAAGCGTGTTCTTCTAGTTTCCATGAAAATAAAGATGGAGATCTAAAAGTTATTGATGTGTCCCCTATTAAATCTTTGTTTTTCAATATGAATCTTGATAATGATGGGACTGACTATGATCCACCTTTACCTAGAAGGCGTTCCAAAAATTAGGAGTCTTTAGATTTTGATGCTAAAATTGTTAAAAGTGGGACTGAAGAGGTCAAAACTTTAAATATCAATGAACCCACTATTTTGGATTTCAAGGAATTTAATTATGATAATTTCTCTTTGATAGATTGTATTTCATTGTTGCAATCCGTGCTAAATTCTCCTGATGCTTATAGTCAAAATAAAGCTTTTACTAAACATATCGTTGATGCTTTGATAGAATCTTATGAAGAAAAACTTGAGTTGGAAGTTTCTATACCTAGAAAACTTTATGATGATTGGGAACCTACTATTAAAATTAAAATTAAAGATCATGAATGCTATGCTTTGTGTGATTTGGGTGCTAGTGTTTCCACGATTCCAAAGACTTTGTGTGATTTGCTAGGTTTCCGTGATTTTGATGATTGCTCTTTAAACTTGCACCTTGCGGATTCCACTATTAAGAAACCTATGGGAAGAATTAATGATGTTCTTATTGTTTCAAATAGTAATTATGTGCCCGTAGATTTTATTGTTCTTGACATAGATTGCAATCCTTCATGTCCTATTATTCTTGGTAGACATTTCCTTAGAACGATTGGTGCAATTATTGATATGAAGGAAGGGAATATTAGATTCCAATTTCTGTTAAGGAAAGGCAGGGAACACTTACCTAGAAAGAAAACTAAATTACCATATGAACCTATTATGAGAGCCACTTATGGATTGCCTACCAAAGATGGCAATACCTAGATCTGTCTTCGCTTTTATGCCTAGCTAGGGGCGTTAAACGATAACGCTTGTTGGGAGGCAACCCAATTTTATTTGTATTCCTTGCTTTTTGCTCCTGTTTAGTAATAAATAATTTATCTAGCCTCTATTTTGGTTATGTTTTTTGTGTTTAATTAGTGTTTGTGCCAAGTAGAACCGTTGGGAAGACTTGGGGAAAGTCTTTTTTATCTTGCTTTAAAAAACAGAAACTTTAGCGCTCACGAGAATTGCTGCCATTTTTATTTGGAAAGTACTATTTAGTTAATTATTTTTGTATATGATTAATAGATAAATTCCTCACGTACAGAAATTTATTTTAGAATTTTTGGGGTTCCAGAAGTTTGCGTTAGCTACAGATTACTACAGACTGTTCTGTTTTTGACATATTCTGTTTTTCGTGTGTTGTTTGCTTATTTTGATGAATCTATGGCTAGTAAAAGAGTTTATAAACCATAGAGAAGTTGGAATAAAGTAGGTTTAACACCAACATAAATAAAGAATGAGTTCATTACAGTACCTTGAAGTGGTGTTTTCTTTCGCTAACGGAGCTCGCGAGATTTTCTATTTTGAGTTTTGTGTTGTGAAGTTTTCAAGTTTTGGGTAAAAGATTTGATGGATTATGGAACAAGGAGTGGCAAGAGCCTAACCTTGGGGATGCCCATGGTACCCCAAGATAATCTAAGGACACCTAAAAGCCAAAGCTTGGGGATGCCTCGGAAGGCATCCCCTCTTTCGTCTACTTCCACCGGTAACTTTGCTTGGAGCTATATTTTTATTCACCACATGATATGTGTTTTGCTTGGAGCGTCTTGTATTATTTGAGTCTTTATTTGTTAGTTTACCACAATCATCCTTGCTGTACACACCTTTTGAGAGAAACACACATGATTTGAAAATTATTAGAATACTCTATGTGCTTCACTTATATCTTTTGACTTATATAGTTTTTGCTCTAGTGCTTCACTTATATCTTTTAGAGCACGGTGGTGGATTTGTTTTATAGAAACTATTATTCTCTCATTCTTCACTTATATTATTTCGAGAGTCTTAAACAGCATGGTAATTTGCTTAAATTGGGAAATTAATCCTAATATGCTAAGTATTCGAGACTAGTAATTTTTTTCTTCTTATGAGTGTGATGAATACTATGAGAAGTTTGATACTTGATAATTGTTTTGAGATATGGAGATGGTGATATTAGAGTCATGCTAGTTGAGTAGTTGTGAATTTGAGAAATACTTGTGTTGAAGTTTGTGATTCTCGTAGCATGCACGTATGGTGAACCGTTATGTGATGAAGTCGGAGCATGATTTATTTATTGATTGTCTTCCTTATGAGTGGCGGTCGGGGACGAGCGATGGTCTTTTCCTACCAATCTATCCCCCTAGGAGCATGCGTGTAATACTTTGTTTCGATAACTAATAGATTTTTGCAATAAGTATGTGAGTTCTTTATGACTAATGTTGAGTCCATGGATTATACGCACTCTCACCCTTCCACCATTGCTAGCCTCTCTAATACCACGCACTTTTCGCCGGTATCATACACCCACCATATACCTTCCTCAAAACAGCCACCATACCTACCTATCATGGCATTTCCATAGCCATTCCGAGATATATTGCCATGCAACTTTCCACCACTCCATTTACTATGACACGCTCTATCATTGTCATATTGCTTTGCATGATCATGTAGTTGACATTGTATTTGTGGCAAAGCCATTGTTCATAATTCTTTCATACATGTCACTCTTGATTCATTGCACATCCTGGTACACCGCCGGATGCATTCACGTAGAGTCATATTTTGTTCTAAGTATTGAGTTGTAATTGTTGAGTTGTAAGTAAATAAAAGTGTGATGATCATCATTTTTAGAGCATTATCCCAAGTGAGGAAAGGATGATGGAGACTATGATTCCCCCACAAGTCGGGATGAGACTCCGGACTAAAAAAAGAGGCCATAAAAAAAGAAAGAGAAAATGCCCAAATAAAAAAATGAGAGAAAAAGAGAGAAGGGACAATGCTACTATCCTTTTACCACACTTGTGCTTCAAAGTAGAACCATGATCTTCATGATAGAGAGTCTCCTATGATATCACTTTCACATACTAGTGGGAATTTTTCATTATAGAACTTGGCTTATATATTCCAATAATGGGCTTCCTCAAAATTCCCTAGGTCTTCCTGAGCAAGCAAGTTGGATGCACACACACTTAGTTCCTTTTGGTGAGCTTTCATATACTTATAGCTCTAGTGCATCCGTTGCATGGAAATCCCTACTCACTCACATTGATATCTATTAATGGGCATCTCCATAGCCCGTTGATACACCTAGTTGATGCAAGACTATCTTCTCCTTTTTTGTCTTCTCCACAACCACCGTTCTATTCCACATATAGTGCTATGTCCATGGCTCACGCTCATGTATTGCGTGAAGATTGAAAAAGTTTGAGAACACCAAAAGTATGAAACAATTGCTTGTCTTGTCATCGGGGTTGTGCATGATATAAATACTTTGTGTGGTGAATATAGAGCATAGCCACACTATATGATTTTGTAGGGATAACTTTCTTTGGCCATGTTATTTTGAGAAGACATAATTGCTTAGTTAGTATGCTTGAAGTATTATTATTTTTATGTCAATATTAAACTTTTGTCTTGAATCTTTCGGATCTGAATATTCATACCACAATTAAGAGAATTACATTGAAATTATGCCAAGTAGCATTCCACATCAAAAATTCTGTTTTTATCATTTACCTACTCGAGGATGAGCAGGAATTAAGCTTGGGGATGCTTGATACGTCTCCAACGTATCTATAATTTTTGATTGTTCCATGCTATATTATATTCTGTTTTGAACAATATTGGGCTTTATTATACACTTTTATATTATTTTTGGGACTAACCTATTAACCGGAGGCCTAGCCCGGAATTGTTGTTTTTGCCTATTTCAGAGTTTCGCAGAAAAAGAATATCAAACGGAGTCCAAACGGAATTAAACCTTCGGGAACGTGATTTTTGGAACGAACATGATCCAGAGGACTTAGACCCTACGTCAAGAAAGCAACCAGGAAGGCACGAGGTAGGGGGGAGCGCCTAACCCCCAGGCACTTCCTCCATCCTCGTGGGGCCCATGTTGCTCCACCGACGTACTTCTTCCTCCTATACATACCTACGTACCCCCAAACTACTAGATACGGAGCCAAAACCCTAATTCCACCGCCGCAACCTTTTGTACCCGTGAGATCCCATCTTGGGGCCTTTTCTGGAGCTCCGTCGGAGGGGGCATCAATCACGGAGGGCTTCTACATCAACACCATAGCCTCTCTGATGATGTGTGAGTAGGTTACCTCAGACCTTCGGGTCCATAGTTATTAGCTAGATGGCTTCTTCTCTCTTTTTGGATCTCAATACAATGTTATCCCCCTCTCTTGTGGAGATCTATTCAATGTAATCTTATTTTGTGGTGTGTTTGTTGAGGCCGATGAATTGTGGGTTTATGATCAAGTTTATCTATGAACAATATTTGAATCTTCTCTGAATTCTTTTATGTATGAATGGTTATCTTTGCAAGTCTCTTCAAATTATCAGTTTGGTTTGGCCTACTAGATTGATCTTTCTTGCAATGGGAGAAGTGCTTAGCTTTGGGTTCAATCTTGCGGTGTCCTTTCGCAGTGACAGTAGGGGTAGCAAGGCACATATTGTATTGTTGCCATCGAGGATAACAAGATGGGGTTTATATCATATTGCATGAGTTTATCCCTCTACATCATGTCATCTTGCTTAAAGCGTTACTCTGTTCTTTTGAACTTAATACTCTAGATGCATGCTAGATAGCGGTCGATGTGTGGAGTAATAGTAGTAGATGCAGGCAGGAGTCGGTCTACTTGTCTCGGACGTGATGCCTATATACATGATCATACCAAGATATTCTCATAACTATGCTCAATTCTGTAAATTACTCAACAGTAATTTGTGTACCCATCGTAATACTTATGCTCTCGAGAGAAGCCACTAGTGAAACCTATGGCCCCTGGGTCTATTTTCTATCATATTAATCTTCCGTCAACAAGCTATTTCTTGCACCATTTTTATTTCGCTCTATGTACTTTGCATCTTTATCATAAAAATATGAAAAATATTATCTTATCATATCTATCAGATCTCACTTTTGTAAGTGACCGTGAAGGGATTGACAACCCCTTTATTGCTTTGGTTGCGAGGATTTTATTTGTTTGTGTAGGTGCGAGGGACTCGTGCATGGCCTCCTACTGAATTGATACCTTGGTTCTCAAAAACTGAGGGAAATACTTACGCTACTTTGTTGCATCACCCTTTCCTCTTCAAGGGAAAACCAACGCAGTGCTCAAGAGGTAGCATCGCGTTAGCAACATCCTACAGTAGTGACTATTCATCCAGCGGCAACACCACGGGGTCCTGTTCATCCAACCCCCCACTGGGAACTATTCATCCAAACCCCCAACAACACTCACTGTTCATCAAGAGGCAGCATCGATTGGCTTCAGTTAGTAGTAGTAGCGAAGGAATCACTCGGGTTCAGTTAAGAGCAAGGGATCGATCGATCGCTCGGGTTCAGTAACGCGTAGCCTGCAGTGCAATCACTCAGGTTTAGTTAGAGCCCAACACCTCGCTCGGGTTCAGTTAGAGAGAAACACCTCGCACACACGCGTGTACGTACGAGAGAAATGCGCATCGCTCGGCCCCTGACCACCCACCGTAATCGGGAACTCCCCCGATATTTTCTTCGCCCTCGCTTCTACCACGGTTTTTTCCGTCATGGACGGCCCAAAGAATGTCATGCAGCTGCATCTCCGTCCCGCCCAGGACGAAAAGCCCATTTTTTGTCATGATTTTTTGTCATAGAAGTAGGAGCCCACCACATCTATGATGATACCGAGTTTTGTCACAACTATTGTCATAGAAGTGTCATAAGCATGACGGGGGAAAAATTCGTTCGGCCCAAAATGTCACGGATGTGTCTTTTTTGTAGTGAGAGGGACCGGCATGCGGTGGAGAAGGAGCGGGAGTTGGAGGAGAGGACTGTTAGGATGTTGGAGGAGCACAGGGCACAGAATGACATGCAGAACCGGGCCATGTACGAGCTCCTCGTGGTAAATTTCTTCTACATATTAGCCAAATCATGCACTTAATGTTCATTTCATTACTAACTAGTATGACGGACTCGTCAAACCAAATGTGCAGACTCTGTGCGAGAAGACCTGTCAGACCGCTCCGCCGATGCCAGTCATTGCTCCGGGGACCACGGTGAGTTTCATTTGAATGGTGATTAGTTACTAGTCTTAACATTTGAGTGTCATCATGCTAACGAGACATTGTAAATGATCTTTGGTGCAGCGTAAATCCAGACATGCATCGCACGATCCTTCTCCAGGTGGTACTGGCACGAGATGGTGATTCACCTCCGTATTGAGGGTAAGTTTTCTCTAGTGTTTTGCTTAACAAATGCATACTTAGCTTCGTACATGCTTGTTAGCCCTATTATACCACATACTTAGCTTATTTTCCCCCAAAAAGATGTACTTAGCTAATTATCCTCCAAAATGACATAATTAGCATATTCATTTCAAAAATGGCATAATAACCTTGGTTCTCTCACAAATGTCATATACTTAGCTTATTTCCCTCCAAAATGGCATAATTACCTAAGTCAGATAAAAAATGAGCTATACTTACCTAAGTTGGCTAAAAAATGGCATCATCACCTAGGTTAGCACAAAAATGACCTATACTTACCTTATTTTCCTCCAAATTGACATAATAAGCTTAGTTAGCTCAAAAATGGCAAAATTACCTAAGTTAGCTCTAAAATGACACAAATAAGGAATAAGAAGAAGAAAAACAAGGAAGAGGAGAAAAAGAAAGAATAGAAGAAGAAAGAGAATAAAAATAAAGAATAAAAGAAGAAGAATGAGAATGAGAAGGAAAGGATAAAAAGATAGAAGAGAAGAAGAAAGATGAGAAAAGAAGAAGTATAAAATATCTTCTTATTCTTCCTTTTTCTCTTCTTTCTTTTTCTCCATCTTCTACTCCTTATTCTTCTTCTTCTTCTTCATTTATGACACAATTAGCTTATTCATTTCAAAAATGGCATAATAATCTTGGTTAGCTCATAAATGTCATATACTTAGCTTATTTTCCTCCAAAATGGCATAATTACCTAAGTTAGCTCTAAAATGACCTATACTTACCTAAGTTAGCTCAAAAATGGCATAATTACTTAGGTTAGCACAAAAATGACCTATACTTACCTTACTTTCCTCCAAATTGACATAATAAGCTTAGTTATCTCAAAAATGGCATAATTACCTATGTTAGCTCTAAAATGACACAAATAAGGAATAAGAAGAAGAAAAACAAGGAAGAGGAGAAAAATAAAGAATAGAAGAAGAAAGAGAAGAAAAAGAAAGAATAAAAGAAGAAGAATGAGAAGGAAAAGGGTAAAAACCTTCTTCTTCTTCTTCTAGTCTTCTTCTTCTTCTAACTTGCTTACTCCCATTTTTGCAAAATTGATTCACTTCATGGAAGTTGGCATTGATGGACTTCTAGTTTTAGTTTCTATTTTGATTTTGTGTTGATGAACTCCATGAAACTATGTATGTATGTATGTTGATGAACTCCGTGAGCTCCGTGAAACTATGTATGTATTGGACCTTTAATACCCTATGTGTTCTGTTGTATTGATGGACTGCTAGATGTTGGATACATGGGCTATGTTTGAGGTTGAAACTATATATATCATATATATCTTTTGAAAATGCAGGGATATAACAGAAAACAAAAAAACAGTAACAATACAAGCACTTTGCCATCTGCCACCGACGGCAAACGGGTCTTTTCTGTCTGCCACATATGGCAAAGAGGCCACGTGTAAAGGGGAGGGCATGTTTGCCGTCAGCTGGCAGATGGCAAAGCCTCCCGTTAGCCACCTAACGTGGCTAACGTTAGTTGTTTTCCATCCATATTCTTTGTCATCTGCCATCGACGGCAAAGGAGTCTTTACCGTCCACTACCAAATATCAGACGACAAATCAGCTATTTACTATTACTTACTATGCCGGGCATGTTTGTCGCCTGCGGCTGACGACAAAGAGGTTTGTTGTCAGCTTTCTGGTCCTTTGCTATCTGCCATGGCAAACGACAAAGAAGCTGATTCCTGTAGTGGCACCTGATCGTACCCGTGCTCATGCCACTCAAAGATAAGTCGGCCAGAGGAATATTAGTTATAGATGCGGTTGGATAATGGTTTATAGATATTGGAACATCATGCTCATATGTTGGTTATGCCATGGATAGTTATAGCTATAAATATTGCAATTTAATTGATGCTCAGCTATATTTTTTTACCATGCCATGCTTTCTTTGGGAGAAAAACCACTCATGAACCTATGGATTCTGATCCATCTTCTTCCTATAAACTTTCAATCTTGCTTTACATTCATATTAACCTTCCATCAAGTTCAAGCCCTTCTCTTTTACCATTTCCAGTTTTAATCCTTGTAACTAGCAAAGCTAATGAGATTGATCACCTTGCTAGTTCTGTTCGGGGCAAACACAGTTTTGTATGTGTGTATAGGTGTTGATTACCGATTGTGTTACAAAACTCATATTGGTTTGATAAACCTTGAGGTTACTTAAGGGAAATTGTTGCTTGCTACAAAACCTTGCACTTGGGGGCCCAACACTTTCCAACTTGAGAAGAAGCACCACTTTGATGATTCGAATCGACAAAAGACAATCAAATACATGTGCCTAGTATTATTTTCCAACATGAACCTTGCTTAATAAAAGTTGTAGTGGTGAGTTTCTCGCCTTAAGTGGGATCTCCCTTTTTCAATTAAGCTTGTAGGAGGCTGCAGAATCGTGTTTCATACCTTGTCTCACATGCATTTCACTTTTATGGGGTAGATATCACTCCTAGTCTGAGTTTTATCAACTTAAGCATTTTGCTTAGGTGTATGAACAGACCTTTTTGATATTTTTTCATCACTTGTGAGCTACCCTCTATATTATTGTTCTTACTTTCTCATAAGTAGTTTAGATAAAAAAAACATTTTTAATAGTGATTTCCTAGCTACCGATAGAATAAGCTATCTTCCAGACTACGAGTTGGGTGTGAACATAGCTGCATAGGTGACAACATGGTTGCAGGGCTGGTAGTATCATCCTTTTCTCCCTGTACGTTTGACACTTACTTATCACGAATTGAGCCGCATAGACCTGTGCATTTGCAGGACATCAATCCCCTCAACAAGATGTGCATGATCCATATGAAGGAACGAGGACACTGAAGAAACTGATTTAGATGCTAAGACAAAAAACACTAGAGATATGGACGAGTCAAAGATAAAACCAGAATAAGCCAGAGAAAAAGGTGGTGTTCCATATGACTGTGCTCGCTCGTATAGGCGTTCATATGGAGTGCCAACGGAGGCGTCTGATCCACCCGAACAACCTTTATAAAGGGCCCGATGCCAAATGAACAACATAACATAGGAGAACATCTCCATCTTCACATAGACCATCTCCATCAACCCTAGCTGCCACCATTTTCCATCTCCATAGCCACCACCTTCATCACCACCATGGTTCTTAGCCATCTAGCCATACTTTTTATCGTGCATCGCATCTGACACCTATTGTAGGACATATTACCAATCAATCAATCTTTATGATGTGTCTTCAATGATTTCTTCATGTGATCTGATCTCCATGTGTGAGTGGTTAGGTAAGGTCATGGGTTGAGGCAAGGGCCTTTCAACTTGATGTATTTGTTGGAGGGATCAATGGAAGTACTTTTAATTAACTTCCTATATGTGTAGCATAAAGTTGTTTCGTAGTTGTCTCTTGTCTCGTTATTGTTCTTCATCCATGCACGTACCCAGGATCATGGAGAGAGAGCCATAGAGAGGCTAAGGGAAGGGAGACCATGATGTGTTATATTCTAAACACCAGTGACATAAAGGTTTAGGGCTAGTTCTTTTGGTGCCTGTCGTGGTTCTAACTCTGACAGTGATGTAGGGGGGTGAATATGGAGAGGCTAGATCTTAGCTATTGGGAAGTTGTTACACGCGAGGTTTACGAGTTCAGGCCCTTCTCAGAGGAAGTAATAGCCCTACGTCTCGGAGCCCGGAGGCAGTCGACTGGATTATGCGTGTATGGATACAGGGGTGCAAACCCTTCATACTGAGGAGGGGGGTGGCTTATATAGAGTTCGCCGGCCCCTCCTGCCCTCAGTAATGCAGGGTTTAAGGTACATTTAAGGTTGGGCGTTACTGGTAACGCCCCTAATAAAGTGCTATAATGATCATAAAGACTACTTAACAGCCGACCGTTTGCCTGCGGAGTGACTTTAGGTCTCCTGGCAGTCGAGTGGTTGGCTTCATGGTCGAGTGATAGCTTCTTGGTCGAGTGTCTTGAACCCGTCGAGTGGGATACCTTCAAGTCGATTGAAAGGTGACTTCTCCTAGGGGTGTCCTAGGGTAGGACTCTTTGGTCAGGTCCGTGTCCCTACCCTAGGTACATGTCTTCATCATTAGCCCCCGAATGGATCGAGGTTAGAGTGGGGAAAGAGTTGGAGATCTTTCCGACTGGTTCTTCGGGCTATGTGAGCGCCTCGTTTTGGGTCAATCGTCACGGATGACGTTGCCAACCTTTTTCAGTCGCCTTGATCCATTCCAGGCCTTTCGTCGAGTGAATTTCTTTGTTTGTGACATACCGAGCGCCGGCGCGATCGGGGTCTTCTGTTTTGACAAGTTGTTTTGTGGCCCGCGGATGTCGCGGGATTCAGATTTTGGGAAGTGCGCGGGACGGGAGCGGCCGCAGTAATCGGAAGCGATAAAGCGGAAGCTCCTCGATCCCCGCGTCGTCTTTTTCGCCACGTACTGCGCGCGCGTCTGCTGCGGGATTTGACTGGATAGCCTGGGCCTACCAGTCAGCCACTCGGAAGCGGTCCCTTATAAATCGCCGGCTCGGGGTTTCCAAGCAGTGCGCTCTCTTCTCCTCCTTTCTTCCGCCTCTCCCCCTTCGCAAGTCCCTCCGCCACCTCCGTTCCCGCCCCAACGCAGCAGGCCCGTGCGAGACTTCGCCGGCGACGATGACGAAGAGCAAGACCTCCGCTCTGGAGCGCGCGAAGAAGGCGGCGGCGGCGGGGAAAGGGAAGAGGTCAGCTCGGGGCGGATCTTCCTCTAGGACCGCTCTGCCCAAAGGTTGGATCCAGGGCGACTGGATGCCATCGGTGCTCCGGCAAGAGGATCTCGACGATATGGTCGAGGGGGGAGTCATTCCCCACGAAGCTGCGCGTCTTCCGGGGGGAGAGATCGAACCTCAACCCCGCGACGGTGAGTGCGTGCTCCTAGCCACCCACATCGACCGAGGGTTTTCTCTGCCGCCCCATCCTTTCTTCCGGAGTTTCCTGAATTTCTTCGGAGCGCAGCTCCACCACTTCACTCCCAACTCCATTGTCTACCTTGCTGCTTTCATCTCCATGTGTGAGGCTTTCTTGGGTTGTCGACCCCATTGGGGACTCTTCAAACACATCTTTACCTGCCGTTCTCAATCGGTCAAGAAGGCTAAGTCGAGTGACGAGAGGACGCAGGTGATCCAGCTGTGCGGGGGCCTGGCGATCCAGACGAGGGGGAAGAGTTGTTTTCCATCTATCACCTTCCCGGAGTCGGTCCGTGGCTGGCAGTCGACCTGGTTCTACTGCAAGGACGAGGCGACCCCAGGACAGTCGACTGGTCTTCCTCCTTTTTCCCTCGACCGAGCCGAGAAGCCTGCCTCTCTAAAAGTCGCGCCGGAGGAAAAAGCCCAAGTCAAGGTGCTGGCAGGTCGAGTGGTTGAGCTTGTCCGCGAGGGTGTGACTGGTATGGACCTGCTGGAGGTCTTCCTTCAAAGGCGCATCCAACCGCTCCAGGCCCGCGACCACCCGATGTGGCTGTATTCGGGTCTTGACGACACCACTCGGGTCCACCCGGAGGAGGTCACCGACAAGATGGTGGAGGGGTGGCTGTCGAGCATCACAGGGAACAAAGACAACCCCCGAGGAGCCAGGAGGGTAACCCCTCTCGACAACTCGTATGAGGTGGACCAGGTATGTCTTTGTGCTCCCGACTGATATCTTGTCTTCTGCATTGGTCTTCTTTGAATAAGTCGATTGACTTTCGTCTTGTCTGTTGTTTTCCAGGCGACCACCGAGATGTACTCGACGCCCAACGGGGCACAGGGGTCGACTGAGGAAGGGGAGGCGAGCGGAGGCGAGAGCGGGGACGACCAAGGCGAGTGGGAGTCCGACGGTGAGGGAGAGGGAGGCGACGACATCTTCTCCAGCGAAGGGGAGGAGGAGGAGGTTGAACCCCCCCCCCCCCCCCCGCCCGGAGGGGCGATCCAAGCTCACCCACGATCCAGCGCGGGAACGTGGCAAGGCGACTGCTCCTGTTGGGCAGTCGTCGAAACGCCCTCGGACCTCTTCTCCTCCGCCGACTGGGAAGGCTCCCAAGCATCCACGAGCGACGCCATCCAAGCTGCCCAAGATGAAGATAGTTGTTCCTACCATTTCCGGGTAATAATAAGACTTGCTTTCCTTTGTCGACCGTGGACGGATCCTTGGTCGATTCACTGAACCAACTGATTGACTTTCGAGATTTGCAGCGGTGCTACTTCTGAGGTCTCCGCCAGGAACGACGACCAAGAGATGGAGGACGCTGTTACCTCCAACCCTGGTACGATTGCTGACGTCCTGCCTTTGAGTCGACTAAACCTTTATTGCTACTCTGGTCGATTGAATGTTTTCCTTGTAGCTCCTCCTCATGTTATCGACCTCCCGGATGACGACGATGATGGTCCGCTGAGAGTGAGGAGGCACAAGAGGACGTCGGCTGACAAGACCCCCCAATCCGCTCCGGCGTCCGAGGCCGTGGCTTGGGATGGTGGTGACACCACTCGGGCTTCTATGACCTTCGCCGTTCCTCTGGCGAGTGCGCGGCCCTCGGCGTCGACTGCGGATCCACCTTCACTTTTTGCTGCGTACCCCGTCCCTGAGGACCAAGCGGCTGCTGCAAAGGAGGCTATACGCCAGGCGGGGATCATGATGGAGCAAGTGAAGATGGCTCGGGAGGCCAGCCAAGCAGCCTATGACGCGAGTTCAGCTCTTTAGAGCAACGTCTAGGTCAGTCGACTCGACACTTGGTCTGTTATGATATGCTATTTGAAGAGTCTCTTTTCCGAAGATCTTTTGTATCTGTATCTGTACACCCACTGGGTGTGTCTGCCAATCCTTTGGACGAGTGGGGGCACGCTAAGTGCACCCACTGGGTGTAGTCCCCGAGACTACGGTGGACTGCTGGCAGTCGACTGTAGTCTTTACATTGTGTTGCTGTAGCTGTATTTCTTCACTCGGTTTGGTCGGGCCAGGTCGAGTGGAATTGTATCCGGTCGACTGCGGGCAGTCGACTTTTTTTTTGGTCGAACCAGTGGGGGCACGCTGAGTGCACCCACTGGGTGTAGTCCCCGAGACTACTGTCAAATGTTTTTGATTCGGCTGTGGTCTTTAGAAACGTCATCATTGTCTCTTAGTTACTCGGAAGCAACTTATCTTGGACGCCTGTCGACTGATTTTCCTTTTTACAGAAATCTTGCGAACTTGTAGCTCGCTATACTGAGTTGGAGAATCAGCAGATCCAGCTCAACCTTAACTTGAAGCTTGCTCAGGAGAATTTGAAGGAAGGCGCAAGAAGAAGCAAAAGGTATGGCTGGTGAGGTTCTCCATTCTTAACGGGTGGCTTTTCTTTCTTGTCCATTCTTGATGTTGGTTCCACTCGACGCACCACAGATAAACTAGAGGAAGCTCTGAGGAAGAAGGACCAAGACCTTGCAGAGGCACAGAAGGAGGCCTCGAGCAAAACGAAGCTTGCAGAGGAGAAACTGGCTTCGGTCGGAGCTCTTGAACAGGAGAACTCCAGACTGAAAACTGCTCTCGAGACAGCTAATCGAGATGCCAGTCGACTGAAGAAGGAGAAGATGGCTCTGCACGACAAGGCGGGTGAGCTGTCGGGGAAGGTAAAAGATCTGGAAGCTTATCTTGGTGGACTTGCCAAGAAGTTGTTCGTCATGCTCGAAGGTAATTACTCTGCCCCGACTGTCTTGCAATTTGTCAAGCCTGCGTAGGGCCACTGTCTTACTCTTGAATCATGTTTGCAGAATTCTGTCAGAACTTTGAAGAGGAGACCAGTCGAGTGGAGCCAAGCTTGGACCCTGTTAACTCTCTTGTGAAGGACGAGGCTGCCATGAATGTGCTCCGACTGGAGTCTCGTGTTGCCAGCGTCGTTGATTATCTGGCTCGGCTGAAAGTTGCAATGTCGCGGATCGACACATCACTCTGGCCTGGGACGACGCTTCAGAACGACCTTGAGTCTCTGATGGCTCGACTTAACGAAGTCCCAGGTCGAGTGGCGGAATGGAAGAAATCTTCTGCTAGATGTGGTGCTGATGTCGCTCTGTCTCTGGTCCGCGTCCATCGCAAGGAGGCGCGAGAAGAAAAGCTGGCGGCTATCCAAGTTGCAAATACCAGGAAGCACAGCTTTCAAGACTTCATGGAGACTTTCATCGCTGCTACCACCCGTATCGCCGATGGGATCGACTTGGATGAGTTCATCGCCCCTTCCAGTCCTCCTCCCAAGGAGTGAAAACCTTTAAATTTACCTCGGAATGCCGAGTGGATTTGTAACCATTTAAACTCTGCCTTAAATTTGCCTCGGGATGCCGAGTGGACTTGTAACAGTTAAACTCCGCCGAGCCGAGGGCTCGAGTACTTTGAGGTCTGGGACCTTTTAGGCTTTATCTGAACTTGATTTCTCGTTGGATACCTTCATGGTTTGATCCGTCGAGTGGAACTTGATCTTCACTCGAAATAACCTTGTATTTGCGGCGCAACTCCGAAGGCGAAGGTAGCAGTCGACTTGCGCCTCATCGTCCTTTCGGATTGGGTTGTGTCTGCACTTAGGCGAGCACTGGGCCGCAGCTAAGTCCCCAAGTGGGAGGTTTGCTCTCACTCGATAGGATTTTTAAATACTTAGGCGAGCGGTAGGCTGCAGCTAAGCCCCGAGTGGGAGGTTTGCTCTCCACTCGGTAGGATTTTTCAAACTTAGCGAGTGCCGGACCGCAGCTAAGTCTCTAGGTGAGAGAACTTAGGCGAGTACTGGACTGCAGCTAAGCCCCCGAGTGGGAGGTTTGCTCTCCACTCGGTAGGATTTTTCAAACTTAGGCGAGTGCCGGACCGCAGCTAAGTCTCTTAGTGAGAGAACTTAGGCGAGTGCTGGACTGCAGCTAAGCCCCCGAGTGGGAGGTTTGCTCTCCACTCGGTAGGATTTTTCAAACTTAGGCGAGTGCTGACTGCAGCTAAGTCTCTAGGTGAGAGAACTTAGGCGAGTGCTGGACTGCAGCTAAGCCCCCGAGTGGGAGGATCGCTCTCCACTCGGTAGGATTTTTTCAAACTTAGGCGAGTGCCGGACCGCAGCTAAGTCTCTAAGTGAGAGAACTTAGGAGAGTGCTGGACTACAGCTAAGCCCCCGAGTGGGAGGTTTGCTCTCCACTCGGTAGGATTTTTCAAACTTAGGCGAGTGTCTGACCGCAGCTAAGTCTCTTAGTGGGAGAACTTAGGCGGGTACTGGACTGCAGCTAAGCCCCCGAGTGGGAGGATCGCTCTCCACTCGGTAGGATTTTTTTTAAAACTTAGGCGAGTGCCGGACTGCAGCTAAGTCTCTAGGTGAGAGAACTTAGGCGAGTGCTGGACTGCAGCTAAGCCCCCGAGTGGGAGGATCGCTCTCCACTCGGTAGGATTTTTTCAAACTTAGGCGAAATGGATTCGCAGCTAAGTCACCCACTGGGGGATTCCGTATGTAAACAAAAGTGACAACAATTGATGGAACACTCTTGCCTTTGATAAAAACGAACCGCAGGAATTTTTCTTATTACATTTCGTCCAAGGGAGAGCTCAAGTGTAAAAGGGGCGGAGTAGTTCCGCATTCCAAGCTCGAGGCTCGTTGAACTGGCGATCAACATTGTAGAGGTGATACGCTCCATTGTGGAGGACTCTGGTGATGATGAAGGGGCCTTCCCAAGTAGGAGCAAGCTTGTGTGGTTTCTGTTGATCCACTCGGAGGACCAAATCTCCTTCTTGGAAGGCTCGGCTCTTCACATTCCGGGCGTGGAATCGACGCAAGTCTTGCTGATAAATGGTCGATCTGATCATGGCCATCTCCCTCTCTTCTTCTAGCAGGTCGACTGCTTCTTGTCGGGCCTGTTCTGCTTCATCTTCGGTGTAAAGCTCGACTCGGGGCGCGTTGTGAAGAAGATCACTTGGCAGAACCGCTTCGGCTCCATAAACCAGAAAGAATGGAGTTCTTCCAGTCGACCGGTTAGGGGTGGTCCTTAATCCCCACAGAACTGACGGAAGCTCGTCGACCCAAGCACCTGCCGCGTGCTTGAGATCACGCATCAGCCGAGGCTTCAGTCCTTTGAGAATCAAACCATTTGCTCTTTCAGCTTGTCCATTCGACTGAGGATGCGCGACCGACGCGTAGTCGACTCGTGTGCCTTGAGAGGCGCAAAAAGCTCTGAACTGGTCCGAATCGAAGTTTGACCCATTGTCAGTGATGATGCTATGAGGGACTCCATATCTGAATGTTAGTCCTCTGACGAAACTGATAGCAGTGCCAGCATCGAGGTTCTTGATAGGCTTGGCTTCAATCCATTTGGTGAACTTGTCGACTGCCACAAGCACATGCGTGAATCCGCTCCTGCCTGTTCTCAGTGGACCAACCATGTCCAGTCCCCAGACAGCAAAGGGCCAGACGACTGGAATGGTCTTCAGGGCTGATGCAGGCTTGTGTGACATGTTGGAGTAGAACTGGCAGCCTCCACATTTGTCGACTATCTCTTTTGCCATCTCATTTGCTCTAGGCCAGTAAAATCCCGCTCGGTATGCTTTAGCCACAATGGTCCGAGAGGACGCATGGTGGCCACAGGTCCCCGAGTGGATATCATCGAGGATTATCCGACCTTCTTCTGGTGTTATGCACTTCTGACCGATTCCAGTCGCGCTTTCTCTATACAACTGCCCCTTTATGACTGTGAAGGCCTTGGATCGGCGGACGATCTGTCGAGCCTCTTCCTCGTCTTCTGGGAGCTCTTTCCTTAGGATATACGCGATGTACGGTATCGTCCAGTCGGGAGTGATTGCCAAGACTTCCATGATTAGGTCGACCACAGCAGGAACTTCGACTTCAGTCGGATCTGTGGCACTTTTCGGTTGTGGGGCTTCTTCTGTGAAAGGATCCTCCTGGACTGACGGCGAGCGGATGTGCTCCAGAAACACATTGCTGGGAATGGCTTCTCTCTTGGAGCCTATTTTTGCCAGATCATCAGCTGCTTGATTTTTCAGTCGGGGGATGTGATGAAGCTCTAACCCCTCGAATTTCTTTTCTAGCTTTCTCACTGCATTGCAATAACCAGTCATAGCTGGACTTCTGACGTCCCACTCCTTCATCACCTGATTAACCACCAAATCTGAGTCGCCATAGACCATGAGGCGACGGACGCCGAGTGAAATGGCCATGCGCAACCCATACAAAAGTGCTTCATACTCTGCTTCATTGTTGGAGGAATCGAAGTGAATCTGGAGAACATATCTGAGCTTATCTCCTCGGGGGGAGACTAGAACTACCCCAGCACCGGAACCATTCAGCATCTTAGATCCATCGAAGAACATGGTCCAGTGCTCCGAGTGAACTTGAGTCGGAAGTTGCTGTTCAATCCACTCGGCGATGAAATCTGCGATTGCTTGGGACTTGATAGCCTTCTTTGCTTCAAACTTGATATCTAAGGGAAGGAGTTCAATCGCCCACTTGGCCACTCGACCAGTTGCATCTCTGTTATGCAGAATCTCTGACAGTGGGGCGTCGCTGACGACTGTAATGGAGTGGTCAGAGAAGTAATGTGCAACCTTCTTGGTGGTCATATAAATCCCATATACAAGCTTCTGGTAGTGAGGGTATCTTTGTTTTGAAGGTGTCAAAACTTCAGACACATAATAGACTGGGCGCTGAACTCTGAAGGCCTTTCCTTCTTCTTCCCGCTCGACCGTAAGTACTGTGCTGACAACTTGCCCTGTGGCTGCAATGTAAAGCAGCAGAGGCTCTTTGCTGATTGGGGCGGCAAGCACCGGCTGGGTGGAGACCAGAGCTTTGAGCTCTGCAAATGCTGCATCAGCTTCCGGAGTCCACTCGAACTTGTCAGACTTCTTCATCAGTCGGTAAAGGGGCAGCGCCTTTTCACCGAGACGAGAAATGAATCGACTTAGGGCGGCCAAGCAGCCTGTAAGCTTTTGGACGTCGTGCACGCGAACGGGACGCTTCATCCAGAGTATGGTGCCAACTTTTTCAGGATTGGCGTCGATCCCCCGTTCGGAAACGAGAAAACCGAGTAACTTTCCACCTGGAACTCCGAATGTGCACTTTGATGGATTGAGCTTGATATCATACCTCCTGAGGTTGGCAAAGGTTTCGGCAAGGTCAGCCCGCAGGTCGGAACCTTTGCGTGACTTGACCACAATATCATCCATGTATGCCTCCACATTCCGACTGATTTGAGTGAGTAAACACTTCTGAATCATTCTCATGAACGTGGCTCCGGCGTTCTTGAGGCCGAACGGCATGGTGACATAACAGAAGCATCCGAATGGGGTGATGAAAGCTGTTTTGATTTCGTCGGGTCCATACAGACGGATCTGATGGTACCCGGAATAAGCATCTAGAAAAGACAATCTCTCGCACCCCGCAGTCGAGTCGACTATTTGGTCAATGCGAGGGAGAGGAAAATGATCTTTCGGGCAGGCCCGATTGATATGTTTGAAATCAATGCACATGCAAAGTGACTTGTCCTTCTTGGGGACCATGACGACATTGGCGAGCCACTCGGAGTGGTAAATCTCTCGGATGAACTCCGCTGCTAAGAGCCGAGCCACCTCCTCGCCAATGGCTTTCCTCTTCTGGACGGCGGACCGTCGAAGATGTTCTTTCACAGGCTTGAACTTCGGGTCGACTCGTAGACGGTGCTCAGCCAGCCCTCTGGGAACTCCAGGCATGTCAGAGGGTTTCCATGCGAAGATGTCCCAGTTCTCACGGAGGAGCTGGATGAGCGCTTCTTCCTATTTGGAGTCAAGCGTCGTTGAGATGTGAGTCGGGGCAGCATCGGGGTCGGTCGGGTGAATGTGGACTGTCTTTGTTTCACCGGACGACTGAAAAGCTGATTCTGAAGCAGGCTTCTTGGCTCGTAGCAACTCACTTGGATCGGCAGTCTTTTGGTACTCTTGCAGCTCGACCACTGCCATCTGAGCATCTGCAATCTTTGAGCCCTTCTGAAAGCACTCTTCCGCCTTCTTCCGATTGCCTGTAACAGTGATCACACCTTTGGGGCCAGGCATCTTCAGTTTGAGATACACGTAACATGGCCGGGCCATGAAGCGTGCGTAAGCTGGCCTGCCCAAAATGGCGTGATAAGCACTTTGGAAGTCCACAACCTCGAATGTCAACTTTTCCTTGCGGTAATTCTTTGAATCACCGAAAACCACATCAAGAGCGATCTGGCCGAGTGATTGGGCTTTCTTCCCAGGAATGACTCCGTGGAAACTCATGTTACTGGTGCTGAGCCTGGACATCGGAATGCCCATTCCTTTCAATGTTTCAGCATACAGTATGTTCAGGCCACTGCCACCATCCATCAGGACTTTAGTCAGTCGAGTGCCTTCAACAATTGGGTCGACCACCAAAGCTTGCCTCCCAGGGGTGGCAATGTGCGTCGGGTGATCAGACTGGTCGAATGTGATGGCAGTCTGAGACCACTTCAGGTAACTGGGTGTTGCCGGGGCAACCATGTTCACCTCTCGGTTAATGACTTTCAGTCGACTTTTGCTTTCGACATCGGCAAAAATCATCAGGGTGGAATTGACTTGGGGGTATCCATCGTCACTGTCTTCCTTGTCCTCGACTCTGTCCGACTCTTTTTCCTTATCCTTGGACTGCTTTCCTTGGAACTGCTGGATCAGGAGCCGGCACTGTCGAGTGGTATGCTTTGGGTAAATAAAATTACCCTCTTCATCCTTCTTGGTGTGGATGTGACATGGCGGATCCAAAACATCATTTCCGTCTTGATCCTTGACTTTCTTGGGCTTCCAGGGGCCTTTGGGTTTTCCCTTGAAATTTCCCTGGGTTGCGGCCAGGGCCTCCCCAGGGGCGGCTGGCTCGGCCTTCCGCTTCTGCTTCCGACTGGAATTGCCTCCGGTTTCTTGGGCGACTGCTTTCTGCTTGCCACTCCGGAGTCGATCTTCATCTTCTCCGTTAGCGTACTTGGTGGCAATCTCCATCATCCGATTCAGAGACATCTCTCCAGTTCGACCGAACTTCAGATTCAACTCTCTGTATTTAACACCTTCCTTGAAGGCACAAACTGCTTGATGGTCTGGCACATTCTCAACTGAGTGATGCAGCGTGATCCACCTCTGGATGTATTCCCTCAGAGTTTCATTCGGCTTCTGCACGCAAGACCGCAACTCTGTAAGGCCTGCAGGTCGCTTGCATGTTCCTTCAAAGGTCGTGATAAACACTCGGGAGAGGTCCTCCCAAGTGTAAATGCTGCTGGGTGCCAACTGATTTAGCCACGCTCTGGCCGAGCCCTCTAACATGAGAGGCAAGTGCTTCATGGCCACCTCATCATTGCCACCGCCAATCTGTACAGCCACTCGGTAATTTTCGAGCCAGGTGTCAGGCTTAGATTCACCGGTGAACTTGCTGATTCCAGTCGCCAGCCTGAAATTGGGAGGAATCACTGCGGCTCTGATGGCTCGACTGAAACACTCTGGCCCTGAAGCACGTACTCCGCTGTTGGCAGGCGCATCTCTGTTGTGGCCTCCTCGATGAGCTCTGTTCCTGTCAACCAAACCTTGAACGAGGATGGATCTCGCATCAAAGCCTGGGTCTCTGGGGTCGACTGGAATCCTCTGCCCAACACTATGAGGGCGTCTGTCATCTTGCCGTCGAGGCGCATATGACCCACTCCTCGGGGGAGGGGTTGGCACTCGACGTCGATCATCACGGTCGAATCGGTGATCATACTGCTCATTCCTCCTGTACTGGTCACGCCGGTCACCACGTCCCTCATGCCTCGGGGGCGATCTCGGGCTGTGAGCCGACTCGATTGTATCTGTTGCGACAGACCGACTGTGGATCCTATTCCGCGACTGAGAGACAGCGGAATTCTGGTTTCCCGCCGCCCGGAGCAATGCTCTGATCTGTAACAAGCCCCTGCCAGCCTTCGACTGGGAGGGCTGAATCGATTCTGCTATACGGGCCACGGCGGCCAAATTCTGAACTGGGGTTCGATATACCTGCATCGGCGGGAAGAGCTGGCGTCGGCTAGACTCGGGAGCCCGCTGATGCGCTTGCTCGTCGAGTGCTCGCTGGAGATTCTCCAGTCGAGTGCGCTCGGCCAAGTTGGCCAAACGCACGTCCTCCAAGGCCTGGGCCTCGGGGGTCTCTCCGACGATAGGAGTGCGGAGCACGTCCATGTTCCAGCGACGAAGCTCCTCTCGCTGTAATGACGTGAGAGGTTCGGGAGATACTCATCGTGGGGATGCGACGGATCGCCCCCACCCGCGCCCCCATCAGCGCGAGGGAAACCGGGAGGACTGTGCGTTCCGTCGACCGCCAGAATCTCAGCCGCTGGGTCGCTGCTGTCGCACTCGGATGCAGTCTCCGCAGAGCCAGTCGATAGGTCGAATAGGCCACAGAGGGATTCATCGGGCTCGATTGCCGCGACTTGTGGGGCTGCCGACTGGTGGGCCACGGCATGCCTCGCCCACCGCTGGAGTTTTGACCGACCGGAGCGCTTGCGCTGGCGGGAGACAGGGCGGGGAGACGACGTAGGGGTCGACCGATACTGAGTCGATGGTTGCCGCAGGAGGACGCCACGAATGCATGCGCGGAAGTGCGTCGCACCACGGACGGGGAGCGCGTCGATGTCAAGTGGTGCCTCCTGAAGCCAGGCGGAGTCATCGACGATGAAGGTGAGCGCGCCGAGACGGATCTCGCGGTCCTCCACCAAAACTCCGCAAGAAAACATGATCAAAGGGATCGGAAAAGATCGCAACTTCTCCAACTAAGCGCTAAGATTCCTGCCCCATGGTGGGCGCCAACTGTCGTGGGTCTAACTCTGACAGTGATGTAGGGGGGTGAATATGGAGAGGCTAGATCTTAGCTATTGGGAAGTTGTTACACGCGAGGTTTACGAGTTCAGGCCCTTCTCAGAGGAAGTAATAGCCCTACGTCTCGGAGCCCGGAGGCAGTCGACTGGATTATGCGTGTATGGATACAGGGGTGCAAACCCTTCATACTGAGGAGGGGGGTGGCTTATATAGTGTTCGCCGGCCCCCTCCTGCCCTCAGTAATGCAGGGTTTAAAGTACATTTAGGGTCGGGCGTTACTGGTAACGCCCCTAATAAAGTGCTATAATGACCATAAAGACTACTCAATAGCCGACCGTTTGCCTGCGGAGTGACTTCAGGTCTTCTGGCAGTCGAGTGGTTGGCTTCGTGGTCAAGTGATAGCTTCTTGGTCGAGTGTCTTGAACCCGTCGAGTGGGATACCTTCAAGTCGATTGAAAGGTGACTTCTCCTAGGGGTGTCCTAGGGTAGGACTCTTTGGTCAGGTCCGTGTCCCTACCCTAGGTACATGTCTTCATCAGTGCCTTTTTGGGCTTGTAGAATAAGCATGTTGGAGATATGCACAAGAGGCAATCCTGTATGATGATATTTCCTATGTGTTTATGAATAAAGATAGTCCTTGGACATTATCAATGATGTGTATCAGCAAGTACGTGACTTGTTTGTGGGATTATGCATTGTATGATGAACATCCTAAAATGTCCCTAGTCGAAAGGGCGGTGTGGACGCGCAGCTGACTAGACTAGCATATGACACGGTCGATGGCTTGGTCTCACTAGCCAAGAAGCATTGGATGCTAACCGATAATATGGACTCAGAAGGATCTGGTCGGATTCGACGTAGTCAGATCCGAGTTGAGACAAGGTCCGAGTCGGACAGACCCAACTATGAGACGCAGTGATATGTCATCTATGAGTCTCTAGTACAACATATGTTCTATGTCATAAGACCTGAGCTGGCGCATGAACTCGGGATGGTGACAGACTTGCTTTGGGCCAACCAAATGCTACTCCGTGACTGGGTAGTTACAAAGGTAGATTTCGGGCTTGTCCAGACCCATGATACAAGACATGGTTGAGCAACATGGGATTTGTCCCTCCGATCAGGAGAGATATGCTCTGGGCCCCTCGTGTGATCCGACCAAGATAAGCATGGCCATGCGATTAGGATTATGAGATAATCCGGTTTGTGGTCGACATCACTCGAACGAGAAAGAGGTCGGGCTAGCACAAGGATGACAGACTCGCCTTGAGCCTGACAACATATATCGTGTGGCAAAGGGAACAAATGTATGATGTACAGGTTCGCCTAACCAGCTTCATAGTCTGCTTGGTGTTCGGCATGCCCTGTTAGGGGCCGCTACCAACCGTGCAGTTCAGAGGTAATCCATACTACGACCAAGCTGGCTTGAACCTAAGGGGTCGCACGCTTAAGGGAAGGAACCTACGAGGTCAGATCCGAGGACACTGGTCGGATGTGATCTGAGCTGTGTTCGGATACTGGCTGAGTAGACTTATGGGCCTTAGGGTCCGTGCGAGGCCCAAGTGTTGAGCCCGCGACGGACGCTGATAACCCACAAGTATAGGGGATCGCAACAGTTTTCGATAAGTAAGAGTGTCGAACCCAACGAGGAGCTAAAGGTAGAACAAATATTCCCTCAAGTTCTATCGACCACCGATACAACTCTACGCACGCTTGACGTTCGCTTTACCTAGAACAAGTATGAAACTAGAAGTACTTTGTAGGTGTTGTTGGATAGGTTTGCAAGATAATAAAGAGTACGTAAATAAAAAGTAGGGGCTGTTTAGATAAAGAAACAATAAAGTAAATATAGCAAGTGTGGAAAAGTGGTGGTAGGAGTTGCGAAATTGCCCCTAAGCAATTGACTACTTTACTAGACTGATAGCAAGTATTATGTGGGAGAGGCCACTGCTAGCATGTCATCCCTGACTTGGAATTCTATGCACTTATGATTGGAACTATTAGCAAGCATCTGCAACTACTAATGTTCATTAAGGTAAAACCCAACCATAGCATTAAGATATATTGGTCCCCCTTCAATCCCGTATGCATCAATTTCTATGCTAGGTTGAAGCTTCTGTCACTCTTGCCCTCCAATACATAGTCCTATAAACATACAACTAACCCTAGGGTGTGATCCACGCGTGCAATCATATGATGGGCACCAAAGGACAGCAACATAACCACAAGCAAATTAAATCAATCATAGCAATTCATCAACCACCGATAGGACAACGAAAATCTACTCAGACATCATAGCATGGCAACACATCATTGGATAATAATATGAAGCATAAAGCACCATGTTCAAGTAGAGGGTACAGCGGTTTGCGGGAGAGTGGACCGCTGTATATAGAGGGGGGAAGGTGATGGAGATGTTGGTGAAGATGGCGGAGGTGTTGGTGTAGATCGCGGTGATGATGATGGCCCCCGGTGGCACTCCGGTGCCACCGGAAGCGAGGGGGAGAGAGCCCCCCTCCTTCTTCTTCTTCTTCCTTAACCTCCTCCCTAGATGGGAGAAGGGTTTCCCCTCTGGTCCACGGCCTCCATGGCAAGGGAGGGGCGAGAGCCCCTCCGATATTGGATCTGTCTCTCTGTCTCTCTCTGTTTCTGCGTTCTCAGATTCTTCCCTTTCACCGTTTCTTATATTCCCCGAGATGCATAACTCCGATTGGGCTGAAATTTTGACACGATCTTTATCCGGAAATTAGCTTTCTTGCGGCGAAAGAAAGGCATCAACCGCCTTACGGGTGGCCAACGAGGGTCAGGGGCGCGCCTGGGGGGGGGCAGGCGCGCCCTCCTTCCTCGTGGCCACCTCGGGTACCGTCTCGCGTGGATTTTTCTTCCCAAAAATCATAAATATTCCAAAAAAAATCTCCGTCAGTTTTTATTCCGTTTGGACTCCGTTTGTGTGACACTCCGAAATTTTTATTTGGTTTTCAACAAAAAACTTTGTTGGTTTTTGAAAAGAGGCCATTTAAATTTTTTCCAGAAAACCTTCCTCTTAAAAACTTCTTTGGCAAGGATTTTTATTTTTGTATCTTCTTCAAACTATGGTGTTTGATCATTTAAAACTCTTCCTCTGATGGTTCCCTTCTCAAAGTATATTTTTGGAAATTATTCTTTTTCTTATAAAAAGAACTCTATGAATTTTGAGGTTTTTCTTATCTTGAAAACCACCCATGGTTTTACCATGTCTCCTATAGTAAATCTTCTCAAAATCCCTCCCTCCACCTTTGAACAATCTCAATTCTCTGTCTCAACAAGTCCAAACAAGTTTTGGATTTTATTTCAATTATTTTATCTCTCAAATCATTTCTGCCAATTATTTTGAGCCTGGGTGATTTTCAAAGCAAGTACCAAGATGCAATTGATTTTTGACCTCAAACCAACTCTCCTCGATAGTACTTGGTACCCACAACCCAGAACCATCTTGATCCACTCTCCCTGTTTTCAAAATTTTCAAATTTCAGTCTCTGCAAGTTTCGACCAGATTTGCCAAATTTGGTGAAATTCATATCTCCTCTGCTCCAAAAATTCCACCAAAATTCAGGCAGTTTCCAGATGCAATGAGAGGCCACCCCACCAAGTTTCAACTCAAGGAGAAATCCCTACATACCAAAATCATTCTATCGAACACCTGGCCTGCACAGTTTCTATACACTTCCAGAAAAATTCAGAGTTTCAGAATTTAGTGTCGTTTCTCTACGTCAGGGTTCAGTCACGCGTCGACAATGCACTGTGGCGCGATGCGCGCAGCCCCTCCTCGCTGTCCAGAGCGCCGCACGCGCACTTGGCTAGTTCCTGGCGTCGGAGGCGGCGAGCATCGCCGAAGCTGGCGGCTTATGCGGTGGCCACGCCACCCGTAGCGGCCAACAGTGGCAGCACCAGCATTGCAACGCCGTTCCGCGCCGCCCTTTGCTCCCTAGCCCTACGCGTGGCTCATGCATGCCAGCGCAGCCCCGCTGCACCGTCGCCATGGCCCGACAAGCACTGGGCGCGCTCTCTGTCGCCGACGGACCCGCGCCATCCCGTTCCGGCAAAACCTGCCCTAAGCTTCTAATCCTAGTCCGTTGAGCGTCAGAGTGGATCCAGTGGACCTCCACGTTGATGGCCAACCCCCTAAACTTCCCGACCAAGCACTGCACCACCGTAATCCATCGCCGGAGAACTCCGTTCATGGCCACCACCTCGGATCGCCTATAAAAGGGTACCCCGAGCTCACCCTCGAGCACGCACCACCACTGCACCTCACCAACGCCCCGCCAGGCCACTAGGTGGACCTCGAGGAGGTCTCCTCCCCCAACTCCGGCCGCTCCGTTCCACCTCGGCCTCCACCCCATTTCACTCTGGTGAGGCCGTCCCCGGCGCCCAAACTCCGTCAGTAACCTCCTCTAGCTACCAGAGGTCTAACCCCCTCCTCAATTTGCCCTCCGCAGCACTCTCCGGCGAGCTCCATCCACGCTCGAACCACCGTCCGCCGGAGCAAGGGCCGCCACCGACGTGGTGTTCGCCAGCGACCACCACCACCACCAACCGACGCGAAAATGATGCCCTGAACACGGAGGTACCCTCCGATCCTCCTGCCTCGCCGTGGATCGCCGCCAACGATCGCCGCGGCCCTCTGGCGCCAACTCTCTGTTTTCATTTTCAAACCCGACGGGTGGGTCCTCCCCGTCAGCTTTTTCTCCTTTTTTGAATCGTTTTCTGGAAACGCCTTCGGGCAAAATATGTCTTCCCCGCTGTGCTGACATATTCGAGACTGAAGCATTTTCTGTTTTTATAAAGAAAACCCTGGAAAGTTTCTGTTTCATTATAGAAAGGTCCCTGGACAAAAACACTAATAACTTTTAAACAGAAGAGTATTTTTGATTGATTCTTTTTCTGTCCTCTTTGAAATTTTGTCTAATTTTTTTATCAGATTTATTTGAAAAATATTTGGAGAAATTTTTGTGCACCTCATGGTATTCACGATAGCGCATATATTTTCTTTATACCGTAGATACCGAAGGAGGTGACGAGACCGCGAACTTCACCGAGCTAGGCTCCGACTACTCTGAACCAAGCAAGCATGTTTGAACTTTTGATATGATGATTGTTTTGACATGTTTGCATTAAGTAGTTTCATGGCATGTTGATGAGCATACCGACGAATGTCATGTTACATGCAACGATGAGGCAAGTGAGTTTCGAAAATCCATAAGTGGATGGATGTGAGTATGCATGGCCATGTGTTGGCATGAGGATGGGTAAGATGGCAGTGTTGTAGCATGCCAGTCTTATGCCAGACTATATGACTTCAGTGTCAACCCGTATCGGTCCAGTTCCTTCCATTTTTCCTTCCCTGTACTACCACATGTTTTCCGCAAGGAATATGGCTTAGTAAGTTGCAAACCGCTTTCTAGGTACACACCAAAAGGAGAGGCCGTGATGATGGTTCCATGGCCCTGGATTAAAGCCAGTCATCCGGTCAGGGGGCATGGGTGTTTCTGGTTGGGACCGAGAGGGGGGGCACCCCTTAGAGCGCGCGTATATAAATTTGATCCCATGCTATTCGAGACTGTGATCTCCCCGTCTCAAAAGTTTTTCTTGGACGATGTCTAGGGTGATTCCTGGCATCGAGAGGTAGGATGGTTGTGTACTGGTTAGCTGTGTTTTCTTCTGAAATACCGTAAACGGAACTAGTCCTTCGTGACTACGGAAATCCGTTGGCTGTGGGAAAAAAATTCGTACAAACTCTGCAGAGTCATATATTCCTTTGAATCATCTATTCCATGTCCAAGTTCGGTATTATCTTATCCTGACAAATGTCAGTTTTGATGACAGAGACTCCGGTGAATCACTTGAGTGCTAAGTCTGGTTAAATGTTTATTCCTGTGGATGGACTAACCCGTTTATTATCATGAATTGAATATTTATTATGAGTATTATTTACTTGTGAATAAAAGCCCTTTCTGCGATGTCGCTCAGACGTCCGACTGTGGCATTGTTACTATTTACTTTCAATAAAAGCCCTTTCTGCGATGTCGCTCAGACGTCCGACTGTGGCATTGTTATTATTTGCTTTCAATAAAAGCCCTTTCTGCGATGTCGCTCAGACGTCCGACTGCGGCAGTACTGTTATTTACTTTCAATATAAGCCCTTTCTGTGATGTCGCCCCGACGTCCGACTGTGGCACGCATGTCTTTTATTTTCAGTTTAAGCCCTTTACATGGTGTCGCTTAGACGCCCGACTGCGGCATGATCTTTATTTATTTGTTCACCCTTCGAGGCGTCACTTCAGACACCCGATCGGTTTCCTATTATTTCTTTTTGTTGGGTTTTCAGGCGGACTACCGCCGATTCCATTTTTACTTACCTTGCTTGCTAATTTTTGAATGTGCATTGGTAAATTAATCATGACGCATCCATGCATGCATTTGTTATATCTTACGTCCGAACTGTCTTGCGAGTACTTTCAAAGTACTCACCTGGCTTGTTGATTTGGCCAGATGCTGACGAAGGCAATCTCATGGATGAAGAATTTGATAGCGAGTCCGACGCCTAGAGGAATCCCAGTCAGTCTCGTGCGACCCTGGATTTGGTCACTGTATTATATCCGCTTCCGCTATCAAATAAATTCATCGAGCCTCACCTCGACGCTCGATGAGATGCCAGTTTTAGAGTCATGTATCTCACTCCCCGCTGTGATTTTCCACCACCACCCTATCCTCGAGTCAGTAGTATGCCTCCACACCATGGTGTCATGTCCGCCATTGTGTATAATTATTGGCGTGCTTGTAATAATTTGGTTGAGCAACCATAGCTCGACCCTGTAATATATTTTATGCTACTGGCTTATTGTATCAAGAATTTGTCTACCAGTAAGGAGGATTTTTCTCATACTGGACTCAAAAGATTGGTTTCTCAATAAACATTTTTATTGGAAAATCGGTCGTGACAAGCTTGGTATCAGAGCCAGGCTGACTGTAGGAAGCCACTAGGTGCGATCGCTAATTGGTTATTAGCATGCTAGAGCTAAATCATATTTTTGCAATTGTAGTCATTTTCTGACAGTCAGCATAAATTTATGATCTGACCATTCATAATTTTTGCCTACTTTTGTAGATGGCCGACAACAGCTACGAGTCTCAGTCCTTCGCCAACATGCCCGATGGGTTCGTCAAGCTTCTCTCCTTCATCGTTCAGGTCGCGATGGGGCCATCTGTGCGCCCAGTCTTCACACTCTGCCAGCACCGAGTCAACGACAGTCTGACCATGCACCAGGCTGCGGTACAGTTCAAGGGAGGGCGTGGTGAGTTACGCCGCTTCCAGTTCTTGGGAAGAGCCATGCCTACGGAGAGGCATGCTATGCAGATGGCAGCCCGCGAGGCGATAGCTTGTCTTAGGAATGTCCTTCCCGTGATGAAGGCTCGTCGTTACCGTTATCTTCCATGCCATGTGGCTTACACCTGTCACTACGCATTCTCCTGCCCCAGAGGAGAACGAGACGAGGCTTTTGAGATGCTTATTGAGTATCTCCGGGCCCTGGATGCAGCCTTCGACAACCTGGTGGACGACTTCGTGGCTGCCCGCATGGACTCAGTCCATGGCTGTGCCGCCAACAGGAGGGAGCTCCTGCCCACCGCACCGCCACTGACTTTTGTCTCATCCTCAGCATCTTATGCACCTACTCGCTGCCTGCCTACCACCGAAGAGTTTAACCAAGTCAGTGCACCCACTCCAGCGTGCACTGCACCACCCTTCGCGCCCACTCCTGTTCGTGTTGTTCCGCCCCTGGCACCCGCTCCATCTACTCGGCGCAACAATACACGTATGGAGCCTATTAGCGAGGAGGAAGTCGAGTCCCCAGCCTCGCTACGCCTCACCCTCGGCAGGGCAAAGGAGATCGTCAACATCTCCGACTGAGTACGCTTAGCCGCCATGCAATGTACCGCTTTGTACGATATGTTTATATGTACATAGGTTGTGAGGAGTAGCTTGTTTGCGCATCATGTAGGAACTGGGAGAAGTGCACTAGCCTAAATAACATGTCAGGAATATGTATGCATATCCTGAGTGATGTATTGTATAATTACCGCCCGTGTGTAAGATATGTAATGAGCAGTCCTTCTCCGTGCGCAAATCGATTTGTTTTTCTTAAGTAAGCTTGGTTATTTAATTTATTTGCCAGCTTTGTGCATTTATGGAATTGTTTTTGCGACCCTTTTCGCTTTTCTTATGGGTTTTACAAAATATATCCCCAGAGTGAAAAATGTCTCGTCCTTGGACTCGCTCCATGCCAACTCCACCAGAGGAAAATTATGGCACTCGACCGGGTAACAATTTCACACAAGGGCAGTCAAGTCAAAATTATGACACTCAACTAGGCAACAATTTCGCACAAGAGCAGTCAAGTCAACCGGTCAGTGAAATGGCACTTTCCCAAATGTGCCGCCTTTATGAGCAGAGTCAGCAACAACATCGGGAAATGATGAACCAAGTCATCAGCATGGGAAATCACCATGGACAGTATCAGCAGCATTCCAAGTTATCTGAGCTACAGAAGACACGTCCCCAAACATTTTCTCATATTGACAAGCCTCTTGAAGCCGAAGACTGGCTTTGAGATATGGAGAGAAAATTAATTATTGCAAAATGTTCACACCCCAAGAAGGTACTATATGCCCCGCACTATCTCACAGGAGCAGCTGCATCATGGTGGGAGAATTTTCTGCACGTGCACCCCAACGAAAATGATATAACCTGGGATGATTTCAAGGAAGGTTTCCGTGGTGCACACATTCCTAAGAGTATTATGAAAATCAAGAAGAGAGAGTTTGATGACCTCAAACAAAGGAACATGACAATGTCAGATTATAACGGTCAGTTTACTCTGTTGTCTCGCTACGCCAATGAAGAGCGTATGACTGAAAGCAAGAAGATGGAAAAATTCCTTGACGGTCTGGCGCCCGCGCTTAAATGCCAACTGGTCGTGCACACTTTTCCAGATTTTAAGACACTAGTGGACAAAGCCATTACTCTGGAAAATGAGAGACGTAGTTTGGAGGATTTCCGCAAGCGAAAAAGAGACCAGACTACTCTTGCGCGCAACCACCGAAGCAAGACAGATTTTCAGAAAGGTGGGACACACAAACCTACGACAAACGTCTCATGCCCAACCAAGAATTTGCATGCAAGGGACAAGGAGTTCACATATCGCCCCGGCGTTACTTGTTACGCCTGTGGAGAGGAAGGGCACTATGCCAAGTAGTGCCCCAAGCCAAGGAACTCGACCCCAAAGCCGAACAACGGTGGCAATAATTCAGCACCCAAGCGAAACAATTTCAACCCCAATAACAACCACAGGAAGGGTCATCTGAACCACGTGACCAAAGAAGAAGCACAGAACGCCCCGGATATCGTACTCGGTACGTTTCCTGTCAACACAATACCTGCCATGGTTTTGTTTGATTCTGGAGCTTCTCACTCATTCATCTCGAAAAGTTTTGCTTTGCAAAATAATTTTTCGATGTTTCCCTTGGAAAAATCCATGATCATCAAGTCCCCTGGGATTGAGCAAGTTACTCAGAGTTACTGTCAAGATGTGGTTATTGAGTTCGAAGGATTGAAGTTTCACGCCAATCTTATTGTATTGGAAAATAAAGGACTGGATGTCATCCTAGGGATGGACTGGCTAACCACCAACAAGGGTTTTATTGACTGTTTCAACCGGACCATAATTCTCACACACCACCACGGGAAGACAATAAGGGTATCCGCCAAGGAAAGAAAAATATCCCGGCAGCCGAGATTGAATAAGGTAGACGTATCTGAGCTAAACAAGGTTCCAGTAGTATGTGAATTTCCAGACATATTCCCCGAAGAGCTACCAGGCATGCCACCAGTCCGAGAGATAGAATTCAGCATTGAGCTAGCACCAGGAACCACTCCCATATACAAGAAACCATACCGAATGGCACCATCCGAGTTGATTGAGTTGAAGAAACAAATAAAGGAATTGCTGGACAAGGGATACATTCGAGCCAGCTCCTCACCTTGGGGATCACCAATTTTATTTGCCAAAAAGAAGGATGGAACACTGAGATTGTGCATAGACTACCGAGCGCTTAACATGGTCACAGTCAAGAACAAATACTCAATGCCAAGGATAAACGATTTGTTTTATCAACTCGCTCAGGCCAAGGTATTCTCAAAAATTGACTTAAGGTCAGGATACCATCAATTAAAAGTGCAAATAGAAGATATCCCCAAAACAGCCTTCACCTCCAGATATGGGCTATATGAGTTCATAGTAATGCCATTTGGATTAATGAATGCCCCCGCATATTTTGTTCACCTCATGAACAGAGTATTTATGAAGTTTATGGACAAGTTCATTGTGGTATTCATCGACGATATTCTGGTATACTCCAAGACACCAGAAGAGCACGCGGAACATCTCAGGATTGTGCTAGGAGAACTCAGGAAACATTAATTGTATGCCAAGTTCAGCAAGTGCGAATTTTGGCTAAGACAAGTAGGTTTTCTAGGCCACGTACTGACCCAAGACGGTATTGCAGTGGACCCGGAGAAAGTCAAGGTCGTACTTGGCTGGAAGTCACCAGCCAGCATAACGGACACACGAAGTTTCTTGGGAATGGCAGGATATTACCGTAGATTTATTGAAGGATTCTCCACCATAACCAAGCCTATGACGCAGTTACTCAAGAAAGACAAGAAGTTTGAATGGACAGAAGCCTGTGAGAAAAGTTTCCAAGAGCTAAAACGGAAATTAACGACAGCACCAGTATTAATTGTGCCAGACATACACAAAAAATTTGAAGTGTATTGTGACGCGTCCAGAAAGGGTCTCAGATGCGTGTTGATGCAAGAAGGCAAGGTTGTCGCGTACGCTTCAAGGCAACTTCGCAAGCATGAGGAAAATTATCCCACTCATGACTTAGAATTGGCAGCAGTCATACATGCACTCAAGGAATGGAGGCACTTCTTACTTGGAAATCGTTGTGAAATATATACGGACCATAAAAGTCTCAAATATATTTTCACACAACCAGAACTAAACTTACGGCAACGACGCTGGTTGGAATTGGTAAAGGATTATGATGTTGGTATCCACTATCATCCAGGAAAAGCAAATGTAGTGGCCGACGCTCTTAGTCGGAACCCCAGCTCCGACGAAAACAGTCTGCAAAGCTTGAGACCTAAATTCCAACAAGAATTTGCCAAACTCAACTTGTTAATGATCGCGGAAGGCACCATGTCAAACTTGGAAATACAGCTCGACCTTGTGGAGAGAATTAAAGAAGCTCAGCCTGGTCACCCCAACATCGAAGGAATTAAAAGAAAGGTGAGTATGGGCAAGGCCTCGGAGTTCGTCATAGACGATGGAGGAATATTATGGTACGGAGACAGACTCTGCGTGCCAAATATAGAGGACCTCAAACAGCAAATTCTAGCTGAAGCCCACACCGCCCCATATTCGATCCACCCTGGAGGAACCAAAATGTATAAGGATATTCAGGAAAGATTTTGGTGGCACGGTATGAAGAGGGACATAGCCACCTTCGTTGCATGTTGCGATTCTTGTCAACGCATAAAAGTTGAGCATCAAAGACCAGCCGGACTGCTGCAACCAAACAAAATACCTGAGTGGAAATGGGATGAAATAGGGATGAATTTCATTGTCGGACTACCTCGGTCATGACACGGGAATGATGCCATATGGGTCATCATCGATAGATTAACCAAGGTGGCACATTTCATTCCAGTGAAGACAACCTACAACACTCAGAGGCTTGCCAGGATTTATCTCTCCCGTATAGTTTGTCTGCATGGAGTCCCGAAGACTATAATATCCGACAGAGGCACTCAGTTCGTCTCGAGATTCTGGGATCATTTACAACAGGCTCTGGGAACTCAACTAGCCTTCAGTACAGCATACCACCCCCAGACTGATGGACAAACGGAACGCGTAAACCAAGTTTTAGAGGACATGCTAAGAGCATGTGTCCTCACCTATGGAGCCATTTGGGAAGCAAGCCTGCCATATGCCGAGTTCGCATACAACAACAGTTACCAGGCCAGCCTGCAAATGGCACCTTTTGAAGCCCTATACGGACGGAGATGTCGTACCCCGCTAAATTGGTCAGAAACCGGAGACAGCCGTATCTTCGGCCCAGACATGCTCAAAGAAGCCGAGGAAAAGGTCAAGCTAATCAGAGATTGACTCAAGACCGCTCAAAGACGACATAAGAGTTATTACGATCAGAAACATCGTGGGGTCAGCTTCGAACCTGGTGAGTTCATGTACCTAAGATTATCCCCTATGAGGGGATTGCAACGATTCAAGATTAAAGGAAAGCTAGCGCCAAGATTCATCGGACCATTCTGTATAGTGGCACGAAGAGGCACGATAGCCTACCAGCTAGACTTACCCGAGGAATTATCCGATGTCCACAACGTATTCCACGTTTCGCAGTTAAGGAAGTGCATAAGCAACCCAGAGAAACAAGTATCCCATGAGAACATTGACGTGCAGCCAAACCTCACCTATCGAGAACGCCTAGTAAAAATATTAGAGGAGTATGAAAGGAGGACCCGACAGAAAACCATCAAGTTTTTCAAAGTTCAGTGGAGCAACCACACCGAAAGTGAAGCAACCTGGGAAAGGGAGGGTTTCCTTCGGACAGAGCATCCATAATTATTTAAGGATCAGCTGAAATCTCGGGGACGAGATTTTTCCTAAGGGGGTAGGTGTTGTGACACTCCAAAATTTTTATTTGGTTTTCAACAAAAAACTTTGTTGGTTTTTGAAAAGAGGCCATTTAATTTTTTTCCAGAAAACCTTCCTCTTAAAAACTTCTTTGGCAAGGATTTTTATTTTTGTATCTTCTTCAAACTATGGTGTTTGATCATTTAAAACTCTTCCTCTGATGGTTCCCTTCTCAAAGTATATTTTTGGAAATTATTCTTTTTCTTATAAAAAGAACTCTATGAATTTTGAGGTTTTTCTTATCTTGAAAACCACCCATGGTTTTACCATGTCTCCTATAGTAAATCTTCTCAAAATCCCTCCCTCCACCTTTGAACAATCTAAATTCTCTATCTCAACAAGTCCAAACAAGTTTTGGATTTTATTTCAATTATTTTATCTCTCAAATCATTTCTGCCAATTATTTTGAGCCTGAGTGATTTTCAAAGCAAGTACCAAGATGCAATTGATTTTTGACCTCAAACCAACTCTCCTGGATAGTACTTGGTACCCACAACCCAGAACCATCTTGATACACTCTCCCTCTTTTCAAAATTTTCAAATTTCAGTCTCTGCAAGTTTCGACCAGATTTGCCAAATTTGGTGAAATTCATATCTCCTCTGCTCCAAAAATTCCACCAAAATTCAGGCAGTTTCCAGATGCAATGAGAGGCCACCCCACCAAGTTTCAACTCAAGGAGAAATCCCTACATACCAAAATCATTCTCTCGAACACCTGGCCTGCACAGTTTCTATACACCTCCAGAAAAATTCAGAGTTTCAGAGTTCAGTGTCGTTTCTCTATGTCAGGGTTCAGTCACGCGTCGACAGTGCGTTGTGGCGCGATGCGTGCAGCCCCTCCTCGCTGTCCAGAGCGCCGCACGCGCACTTGGCTGGTTCCTGGCGTTGGAGGCGGCGAGCATCGCCGGAGCTGGCGGCTTATGCAGTGGCCACGCCACCCGTAGCGGCCAACAGTGGCAGCACCAGCATTGCAATGCCGTTCTGCCGCCCTTTGCTCCCTAGCCCTACGCGTGGCTCATGCATGCCAGCGCAGCCCCGCTGCACCGTCGCCATGGCCCGACAAGCACTAGGCGCGCTCTCTACCGCCGATGGACCCGCGCCGTCCTGTTCCGACAAAACCTGCCCTAAGCTTCTAATCCTAGTCCGTTGAGCGTCAGAGTGGAGCCAGTGGACCTCCACGTTGATGGCCAACCCCCTAAACTTCCCGACCAAGCACTGCACCGCCGTAATCCATCGCCGGAGAACTCCGTTCACGGCCACCACCTCGGATCGCCTATAAAAGGGTACCCCGAGCTCACCCTCGAGCACGCACCACCACTGCACCTCACCAACGCCCCGCCAGGCCACTAGGAGGACCTCGAGGAGGTCTCCTCCCCCAACTCTGGCCGCTCCGTTCCGCCTCGGCCTCCACTCCGTTTCACTCCGGTGAGGCCGTCCCCGGCGCCCAAACTCCGTCAGTAACCTCCTCTAGCTACCAGAGGTCTAACCCCCTCCTCAATTTGCCCTCCGCGGCACTCTCCGGTGAGCTCCATCCACGCCCGAACCACCATCCGCCGGAGCAAGGGCCGCCGCCGACGTGGTGCTCGCCAGCGACCACCACCACCACCAACCGACGCGGAATGACGCCCTGAACACGGAGGTACCCTCCGATCCTCCTGCCTCGCCGTGGATCGCCGTCGGCGATCACCGCGGCCCTCTGGCGCCAACTCTTTGTTTTCATTTTCAAACCCGACGGGTGGGTCCTCCCCGTCAGCTTTTTCTCCTTTTTTGAATCGTTTTCTGGAAACGCCTTCGGGCAAAACACGTCTTCCCCGCTGTGCTGACGTATTCGAGACTGAAGCGTTTTCTGTTTTTATAAAGAAAACCCTGGAAAGTTTCTATTTCATTACAGAAAGGTCCCTGGACAAAAACACTAATAACTTTTAAATAGAAGAGTATTTTTGATTGATTCTTTTTCTGTCCTCTTTGAAATTTTGTCTAATTTTTTTATCAGATTTATTTGAAAAATATTTGGAGAAATTTTTGTGCACCTCATGGTATTCATGATAGCGCATATATTTTCTTTATACTGTAGATACCGAAGGAGGTGACGAGACCGCGAACTTCACCGAGCTAGGCTCCGACTACTCTGAACCAAGCAAGCATGTTTGAACTTTTGATATGATGATTGTTTTGACATGTTTGCATTAAGTAGTTTCATGGCATGTTGATGAGCATACCGACGAATGTCATGTTACATGCAACGATGACGCAAGTGAGTTTCGAAAATCCATAAGTGGATGGACGTGAGTATGCATGGCCATGTGTTGGCATGAGGATGGGTAAGATGGCAGTGTTGTAGCATGCCAGTCTTATGCTAGACTATATGACTTCAGTGTCAACCCGTATCGGTCCAGTTCCTTCCATTTTTCCTTCCCTGTACTACCACATGTTTTCCGCAAGGAATATGGCTTAGTAAGTTGCAAACCGCTTTCTAGGTACACACCAAAAGGAGAGGCCGTGATGATGGTTCCATGGCCCTGGATTAAAGCCAGTCATCCGGTCAGGGGGCATGGGTGTTTCCGGTTGGGACCGAGAGGGGGGGCACCCCTTAGAGCGCGCTTATATAAATTTGATCCCATGCTATTCGAGATTGTGATCTCCCCGTCTCAAAAGTTTTTCTTGGATGATGTCTAGGGTGATTCCTGGCATCGAGAGGTAGGATGGTTGTGTACTGGTTAGCTGTGTTTTCTTCCGAAATACCGTAAACAGAACTAGTCCTTCGTGACTACGGAAATCCCTTGGCTGTGGGAAAAAATTTCGTACAAACTCTGCAGAGTCATATATTCCTTTGAATCATCTATTCCATGTCCAAGTTCGGTATTATCTTATCCTGACAAATGTCAGTTTTGATGACAGAGACTCCGGTGAATCACTTGAGTGCTAAGTCCGGTTAAATGTTTATTCCTGTGGATGGACTAACCCGTTTATTATCATGAATTGAATATTTATTATGATTATTATTTACTTGTGAATAAAATCCCTTTCTGCGATGTCGCTCAGACGTCCGACTGTGGCATTGTTACTATTTACTTTCAATAAAAGCCCTTTCTGCGATGTCGCTCATACGTCCGACTGTGGCATTGTTATTATTTACTTTCAATAAAAGCCCTTTCTGCGATGTTGCTCAGACGTCCGACTGCGGCAGTACTGTTATTTACTTTCAATATAAGCCCTTCCTGTGATGTCGCCCCGATGTCCGATTGTGGCACGCATGTCTTTTATTTTCAGTTTAAGCCCTTTACGTGGTGTCGCTTAGACGCCCGACTGCGGCATGATCTTTATTTATTTGTTCACCCTTCGAGGTGTCGCTTCAGACACCCGATCGGTTTCCTATTATTTCTTTTTGTTGGGTTTTCAGGCGGACTACCGCCGATTCCCTTTTTACTTACCTTGCTTGCTAATTTTTGAATGTGCATTGGTAAATTAATCATGACGCATCCATGCATGCATTTGTTATATCTTACGTCTGAACTGTCTTGCGAGTACTTTCAAAGTACTCACCTGCTTGTTGATTTGGCCAGATGCTGACGAAGGCGATCTCATGGATGAAGAATTTGATAGCGAGTCTGACGCCTAGAGGAATCCCAGTCAGTCTCGTGCGACCCTGGATTTGGTCACTGTATTATATCCGCTTCCGCTACCAAATAAATTCATCGAGCCTCACCTCGACGCTCGATGAGATGCCAGTTTTAGAGTCATGTATCTCACTCCCCGCTGTGATTTTCCACCACCACCCTATCCTCGAGTCAGTAGTATGCCTCCACACCACGGTGTCATATCCGCCATTATGTATAATTATTGGCGTGCTTGTAATAATTTGGTTGAGCAACCGTAGATCGACCCTATAATATATTTTATGCTACTGGCTTATTGTATCAAGAATTTGTCTACTAGTAAGGAGGATTTTTCTCATACTGGACTCAAAAGATTGGTTTCTCAATAAACATTTTTATTGGAAAACCAGTCGTGACAGTTTGATATAGATATTCTATGAAACAAAAAACATGCAACAAACAGGAACTGGCACTGGGCACTGGATCAATATGTTAGTCCCAAAAATAGTATAAAAAGTTGCCAAAAGTATATGAAAGTTGAATAATATTGGCATGGAACAATCAAAAATTATAGATATGACGGATACGTATCAGCATCCCCAAGCTTAATTCCTGCTCGTCCTCGAGTAGGTAAATGATAAAAAGATAATTTTTGATGTGGAATGCTACCTAGCATAATCTTGATCATATGTCTAATCATGGCGTGAATATTAAGACACGAGTTATTCAAAGAAATAGTCTATCATTTGACATAAGAAACAATAATACTTCAAGCCTACTAATAAAGCAATCATGTCTTTTCAAAATAACATGGCCAAATAAAGTTATCCCTACAAAATCATATAGTCTGGCTATGCTCCATCTTCACCACACAAAATATTCAAATCATGCACAACCCCTATGACAAGCCAAGCAATTGTTTCATACTTTTGATGTTCTCAAATATTTTCAACTTTCACGCAATACATGAGCGCGAGCCATGGACATAGCACTATAGGTGGAATATAATGGTGGTGGAGAAGACAAAAAGGAGAAGATAGTCTCACATCAACTAGGCGTATCAACGGGCTATGGAGATGCCCATCAATAGATATCAATGTGAGTGAGTAGGGATTGCCATGCAACGGATGCACTAGAGCTATAAGTATATGAAAGCTCTAACTGAAACTAAGTGGGTGTGCATCCAACTTGCTTGGTCATGAAGACTAGGGCATTTGAGGAAGCCCATCGTTGGAATATACAAGCCAAGTTCTATAATGAAAATTCCCACTAGTATATGAAAGTGATAACTCAAGAGACTCTCTATATGAAGAACATGGTGCTACTTTGAAGCACAAGTGTGGTAAAAGGATAGTAACATTGCCCCTTCTCTCTTTTTCTCTCATTTTTTTATTTTTTTTCTTTTTTCCCTTTTTTTAGGCTTCTTTGGCCTCTCTCTCTTTTTTTTGGGGGGGGGGGCTTATTTGTCCACTTTTATTTTGATAACCTCACATGGGACAATGTTCTAATAATGATGATCATCACACTTTTATTTACTTACAACTCAATATTACAACTCGATATCTAGAACAAGGATATGACTCTATATGAATGCCTCTGGCGGTGTACCGGGATGTGCAATGATCTAGCGTAGCAATGACATCAAAAAACGGGCAAGCCATGAAAACATCATGCTAGCTATCTTACGATCATGCAAAGCAATATGACAATGAATGCTCAAGTCATGTATATGATGATGATGAAATTTGCATGGCAATATATCTCGGAATGGCTATGGAAATGCCATGATAGGTAGGTATGGTGGCTGTTTTGAGGAAGGTATATGGTGGGTTTATGGTACCGACGAAAGTTGCGCGGCACTAGAGAGGCTAGCAATGATGGAAGGGTGAGAGTGCGTATAATCCATGGAGTCAACATTAGTCATAAAGAACTCACATACTTATTGCAAAAATCTATTAGTCATCGAAACAAAGTACTACGCGCATGCTCCTAGGGGGGTAGATTGGTAGGAAAAGACCACCGCTCTTCCCCGACCGCCACTCATAAGGAAGACAATCAATAAATACCTCATGCTCCAACATCGTTACATAACGGTTCACCATACGTGCATGCTACGTGAATCACAAACCTCGACACAAGTATTTCTACAATCCACAACTACCCACTAGCATGACTCTAATATCACCATCTTTATATCGCAAAACTATTGCAAGGAATCAAACACATCATATTCAGTGATCTACAAGTTTTATGTAGGATTTTATGACTAACCATGTGAATGACCAATTCCTGCCATCTCTCTAAATAGATATAAGTGAAGCAAGAGAGTTTAGTTCTTTCTACAAAAGATATGCCCACACTCTAAAAAATATAAGTGAAGCAAAAGAGCATTCTACAAATGGCGGTTGTCTATGTAAAGAGAAACAGGCAATCCAAACTTCAAATGATATAAGTGAAGTACATGAAGCATTCTATAAAGCCATACTCAAAAGATATAAGTGAAGTGCAAAGAGTATTCTATAAATCAACCAAGGACTATCTCAAACCAGCATGGTGCATAAAATAAAAATGAAAACTAAATGCAAAAGACGCTCCAAGATTGCACATATCGCATGAACGAAACGAATCCGAAAACATATCGATACTTGTTGAAGAAACAGGGGATGCCTTCCGGGGCATCCCCAAGCTTAGACGCTTGAGTCTCCTTGAATATTTACTTGGGGTGCCTCGGTCATCCCCAAGCTTGAGCTCTTGCCTCTCTTCCTTCTTCTCACATCGAGACCTTCTCGATCATCGAACACTTCATCCACACAAAACTTCAACAGAAAACTCGGTAAGATCCGTTAGTATAATAAATCAAATCACTAATCTAAGTACTGTTGCAAACCAATTCATATTTTTGTTTTTTGCATTGTGTCTACTGTAATATAACTTTTTCATGGCTTAATCCACTAATATAAATTGATAGTTTCATCAAAACAAGCAAACTATGCATCAAAAACAGAATCTGTCTAAAACAAAACAGTTTGTAATAATCTGAACATTCACCATACTTATGATACTTGAAAAATTCTACCAAAATTAGGAAAAATAAAAAAAATTATAGGAAGACAGTGCAAAAAGAATCAGAACCATTTGATGTTCCAGCTAAAAATGTAAAATCGCACACTACATCTAAAGTTTCTGTCCTGCACCGTACAAACCATCAAGCAAATGTAAACATCCTAAAGGCAAACCTTGGCACATATTTTTATTTTTAAACCTTATAAAAGCACACAAAAGAAATAAATGACTCTCTAAAACTTCCGGGTTGTCTCCCTGGCAGCGCTTTCTTTAAAGCAATTAAGCTAGGCATATAGTGCTCAAGTAGTGAATCCACCCGGATCCCAAGGTATATCAAAAGCCAATTTTAATTAACAATGATTTATAATTTAGTAGTGAGCACAAAGTAACATATATCATGTAACTACAAAGTCTAACTCTCTTCCTATGCATCGGCATGTCATAAAAGAACAATTCATGCACACATAGTAAAGGCCAATGCATAGTATAAACAGTTTCGTGCAATTTTATCATATTGGAAACATAGAGAGGTGGAGATATAGTTCCTCTCTCATAATAATTGCAAGTAGGAGCAGCAAGCACATGCATATTATATTCATCAAAATCATCATGTGTAGTAGTAAAAGGCAACCCATCAATATAATCCTTAATAAGTGCAAACTTCTCCGATATAGTGTAGTTGGGAGAATTCAAAAATATAATAGGACTATCATGCGTGGGTGCAATAGCAACAATTTTATGTTTAACATAAGGAACTATAGAAAGTTCATTTCCATAAGCATAATTCATATTGGCATCTTGGCAACAAGCATAGCAAGCATCATCAAAAAGGGATATTTCAAAAGAATCAACGGGATCATAATAGTCATCATAGAAATCATCCTTCGGTAAGCACGAAGGGAAATTAAACAATGTATGAGCTGAAGAGTTACTCTCATTAGAAGGTGGGCACGGGTAGCTAATCTTCTCTTCCTCCTTTTGTTCTTCGCTCTCCTCCTCATCTTTTTCATCCAATGAGCTCACAGTTTCATCAACTTCTTCTTCCATAGATTCCTGCAAAATATTAGTCTCTTCTTGTACAGCGGAGACTTTCTTGATAAGCGCATTAATTTCGTAATTTTATTCATAATTCTCATAACAATATTTCAGGATAGCTAAATTTTCAGGTCTATAAACAGCATCATCAAAATCTTCAAACTCTTTAAACATAGATTCAATTTCATAAGCACCCATAAAAGCAACAAATTCTTCTATTTGTTCCACATCATAGTAATCATATATACCATTAGCATAAGAATCTAAGGTTTCATTATCATTAAATTCACATGAAAAGGGAAGGTGTGGAGCCTTCACCTTAGAGCAACAAGTATAATCATATCTCAAGCATAGTTGCCTAGCATACCAATTCAATATATGAATTTGATCCCATAATAGTTTCCCTTTTTATGTCAAGCGGTAATCCATAAAGTATTCACGTTGATCCAATGTTACTCCCATTACATAATTGAATGGGGTTTTCTCAGGATTATTAAAGTAGTACATAATATCTTTCACATAACCAGCATCGAGGGTTTTAGGAAGTTCCCCATCTCCATGAGCATAAAGTACACCTAATTTTTTTGGTATTTCGTGTTCCATATCCATAACTAAAGATAAAGAACAACTAAGAACAGCAAATAAAAATTACTTAGTGATAAAGCAAACAAGCACACACGAGAATATTCACCCCACGCTATTGCTCCCCGACAACGGCGCCAGAAAAAGGTCTTGATAACCCACAAGTATAGGGGATCGCAACAGTTTTTGATAAGTAAGAGTGTCGAACCCAACGAGGAGCTAAAGGTAGAACAAATATTCCCTCGAGTTCTATCGACCACCGATACAAATCTACGCACGCTTGACGTTCGCTTTACCTAGAACAAGTATGAAACTAGAAGTACTTTGTAGGTGTTGTTGGATAGGTTTGCAAGATAATAAAGAGTACGTAAATAAAAAGTATGGGCTGTTTAGATAAATAAACAATAAAGTAAATATAGCGAGTGTGGAAAAGTGGTGGTAGGAGTTGCGAAATTGCCCCTAAGCAATTGACTACTTTACTAGACCGATAGCAAGTATTATGTGGGAGAGGCCACTGCTAGCATGTCATCCCTGACTTGGAATTCTATGCACTTATGATTGGAACTATTAGCAAGCATCCGCAACTACTAATGTTCATTAAGGTAAAATCCAACCATAGCATTAAGATATATTGGCCCCCCTTCAATCCTATATGCATCAATTTCTATGCTAGGTTGAAGCTTCTGTCACTCTTGCCCTGCAATACATAGTCCTATCAACATACAACTAACCCTAGGGTGTGATCCACGCGCGCAATCATATGATGGGCACCAAAGGACAACAACACAACCAAAATTAAATTAAATCAGTCATAGCAATTCATCAACCACCGATTGGACAACGAAAATCTACTCAGACATCATAGGATGGCAACACATCATTGGATAATAATATGAAGCATAAAGCACCATGTTCAAGTAAAGGGTACAGCTGGTTGCGGGAGAGTGGACCGCTGTAGATAGAGGGGGGAAGGTGATGGAGATGTTGGTGAAGATGGCGGAGGTGTTGGTGTAGATCGCGGTGATGATGATGGCCCCCGGTGGCACTCCGGTGCCACCGGAAGCGAGGGGGAGAGAGCCTCCCTCCTTCTTCTTCTTCCTTGACCTCCTCCCTAGATGGGAGAAGGGTTTCCCCTCTGGTCCATGGCCTCCATGGCAAGGGAGGGGCGAGAACCCCTCCGAGATTGGATCTGTCTCTCTGTCTCTCTCTGTTTCTGCGTTCTCATATTCTTCCCTTTCATCGTTTCTTATATTCCCGGAGATCCATAACTCCGATTGGGCTGAAATTTTGACATGATCTCTATCCGGAAATTAGCTTTCTTGCAGCGAAAGAAGGGCATCAACTGCCTTACGGGTGGCCCACGAGGGTCAAGGGCGCGCCTGGGGGGGCAGGCGCATCTTCCTGCCTCGTGGCCACCTCGGGCACCGTCTCGCGTGGATTTTTCTTCCCAAAAATCATAAATATTCCAAAAAAAAGTCTTCGTCGGTTTTTATTCCGTTTGGGCTCCGTTTGATATGGATATTCTGCGAAACAAAAAACATGCAACAAACAGGAACTGGCACTAGGCACTGGATCAATATGTTAGTCCCAAAAATAGTATAAAAAGTTGCCAAAAGTATATGAAAGTTGAATTATATTGGCATGGAACAATAAAAAATTATAGATACGACGGAGACGTATATATAAATTAGGGGTGCGGCACACTCATGCAGTTGATCACTTCGGCGCTACCATTAGGGTTTGTATGTGTTGCGAATAGACACCTCCACTCGCCACCGGTTGTGTGATCGGACCTAGCAGTCCGCCGCACGGCATTCCTCCTGCACGCGTGGATACCGTTAGAGGCGGTGCACTTTCCCACTCCGGTGAACCTGTACGTGGGAACCGACGACCGGATGTTCGAGGGAGATCGGACGAGGAGGAGACGATCCACGTGGACGCGTTGCCCCAACTCTTCTTCCGCTGCACGACACTACGCGTCTAGTGGTAATGATCCGTGATCCATCTCCCGTAGCATGTTGGTTGTTCTACGCGTAGGAAAATTTTTAATTTGCAGTCGACGCACCCTACCGTAGAACACAATAGTGGTATCAGAGCCAGGTTATAGGATTTGGATTCAGATCGTATGCATATTAGATATGTGGAGGCGGCAGATGAGATTTGTTGTCGTTTATGAGATTGGTCATGTGCACGGTTGATAAGATCAATTGCACATGGGGATCGTCGAGGCTATGTTTTTTGTCAATCGGAATCGATGAGGTCGTGACATAACCTACCCCTACCGGTCGGTATCCGCCATCGGGGTTAACAGTGAAACGTAAATCCGAATCGGACTCACGATGATCGATGAGATCGGTCAGATCGGAAAATTCGGCGTGATCAGAGTTCAGATATGATCTGTGGTTTCCGAAAATGTTGGGCGCTGCCCCTTCGAACCCCGCTCGCTAACCGGCTAGCGGGACCGCCGAGTGCGTTGCGCCTTGTATTTCATACACGGTCACTCAAAACGGTAGAATGCGAGTAACCTTGTTTTGCAGGTTTGATGTGAATAGTATGGTTCATATGTATGTGATGCATGTGTGTAATTTATACATGGCCTGCGTGTCATGTTTGTCAGCCGGCAGGAGCCAAACTGCTGTCATTATAACGTATAATGACCTGCATGTCGACTTGTGACTCTATGTAAAATTCATTACTAGTTGTAGTAGTTGGATTATAGAGATCGGGTTGGTAGGTTGGCGTCCCGGCATGACAAACAAGATGGAGTTCCTAGATGGTCATCGGAGTCGGAGCCGATCTGGAAGAACTGCCATGAAGGAGCCATACTATTTCACAATATATGTTTTATTTGTGATTGTTATGCTTCTTGTTTTCTATGCATGTAAGAATGATAGATAGATCCCACGTTAATATCAAGAAATTTGCCATTACCAATGTTGCACCTTCGCTTGTCAAGTACGTATGGTAGTGGCCTCATAAAATTAGGGTGCTGCTAGGTGTCCTTGAACTGAAGGGTTCGTGCCGGACACGGACATGTACTGCATCAGGTTAACTTGACAAGGCTATCAAAACGGTTTTGGGCCTTGTGGCATAGAAGTTTGGGGGCCAGGGTATGAGATACCTTCCCGACCGACAAGAGTCGTATAGAGATACGATTAGCAAGGAGTTACTTACCGGATAGGCATGTTGTCTAGCAGTGATGCTAAAGCTCACTAGTCGCATGTGCTAGTCGGATCCTGAATCACTGAGAGTTTGCGGAGGGATGCCAACTTCAGTGGGAGTATTTCTGTTTAGGCTTGAATTACTCTACATAAACACATTGCTTAGTGATTGCATATTTTCTGTTGTAGATCAATGGCACCACCTGCTCAACCCAATTTTGTATTGAAATCAATTCTAGAAAAGGATAAACTGAATGGAACAAACTTTACCACCTGGTATAGAAATCTGAGAATTGTTCTCAAGCATGATAAAAAGAAACAAGTTCTAGAGGATCCACTTCCAAAGGAACCTGCCGATAATGCTAGTGCCACAGCTAAGAATGCCTACCAGAAACTTGTTGATGATTCAACGAAGATCAGCTATCTGATGCTGGCTTGTATGGAGCCCAATTTGCAGCCGTATTTCGAAAATGTTGAGGCTTACGATATGATCGAGAGTCTCAAGAGCATGTTTCAGACACAGGCTAGGACCGAAAGGTTCAACGTCTGGCGATCTTGATGGATTGCAAGCTGAAGAAAGGTGATCCACTGATCCCACATGTGTCAAGATGATCGGATATGTGCAAGCTTTGGATCGCTTGGGCTTCCCACTCTTGGATGAGCTGGCTACTGATGCAGTTCTGGGTTCTCTTCCACCCAGCTATGGGACGTTCATCTCAAACTATCATATGCATGGCATGGATAAGAAGCTCACTGAATTGCATGGGATGCTCAAAGTGGCAGAGCAGGATATTAACAAAGGCACACATCAAGTGTTGATGGTGCAGAAATTGGCTAAGTTCAAGAAAAGTTGGTCTAAGAAGAAGGCTAAGGCAAAGGGCACGGAGATGGTAACCTCTGCCGCTGCGCCAAAGTCTAGACCGGACTCGAAGACCATTTGCTATCATTGCAAGGAGACCAGTCACTGGAAGAGGAATTGTAGCAAGTGGCTTGCAGAGCATGGCAAGAAGGTCGGAAATGCTTCTTTGGGCAAAGGTACACTTGTTGCATATGTTATAGACATTTACCTTGCTGACATACCTAGTAGCTCTTGGGTATTTGATACCGGATCGGTTGTTCATATTTGCAACTCGATGCAGGGGCTGGTAAGAACTAGGCGTGTGGCACAAGGGGAGATTGACATGAGGGTCGACAACAAAGCAAGAGTTGCTGCATTGGAAGTCGGCACGATGCAGCTCCAGCTTCCTTCTGGATTTATTTTGGGATTGAATAATTGTTATTACATTCCAGCACTTAGTCGGAACATTATTTCTGCCTCATGCTTGATGAGTCAGGGTTATGAATTCAATTTAAAGGACAATGGTTGTTCGATTTATTTGAATGGTATGTTCCACGGCTACGCACCCATTGTTGATACACTATTTATATTGAATCTAGAATAGGAATCAGTCTAAAACGTGAATGTCAAGAGGCATAAGCCTGATGAGATAAATCCGACATACTTCTGGCATTGCCGGCTTGGACACATTAGTCAGAAACGCATGAAGATGCTCCATGATGATGGGCTCCTAACTTCGTCTGACTTCGGGTCGTTCGAGACATGTGAACCATGCTTGCTCGGCAAGATGACTAAGTCTCCTTTCGCAAAGAGTTGCGAGAGGGCGTCCGAGCTATTGGAACTTATACATAGTGATGTGTGTGGTCCAATGAGCACAACTGTCAGAGGTGGCTATCAGTACTTCGTTACTTTTACCGACGACTTGAGTAGATATGGATATATCTATTTGATGAGGCACAAGTCTGAAACTTTTGAAAAGTTCAAAGAGTTTCAAAACGAGGTTGAGAATCAGCTCAACAAGACTATAAAACTTCTATGATCTGATCGTGGAGGTGAGTACATGAGTCAGGAGTTTGATGATCATCTGAAAAGCCGAGGTATAGTACCTCAGCTCACACCTCCGGGTACGCCACGGAGAAACGGCGTGAATGGATGAATCGTACCTTGTTGGATATGGTTCGATCTGTGATGAGCAAATCGGATTTACCCTTGTCATTCTGGGGATACGCTCTAGAAACTGCAGCTTTCACACTTAACAGGGTACCATCAAAATCCGTAGATAAGACACCACATGAGATGTGGACCTAGAAGAGTTCCAGTTTGTCTTTTCTAAAGATTTGGGTTGTGAAGCATTTGTCAAGCGACTCATGTTAGAAAAACTTACACCCAAGTCGGATAAATGCATATTTGTGGGATATCCGAGGGAAACCTTGGGATATAGCTTCTACAACCGGGAAGAGAACAAAGTGTTTGTTGCCCGGAACGGGGTTTTCCTTGAGAAAAAATTTCTCAGTCGGGAGGCCAGTGGGAGGATGGTCCGACTCAAAGAAATTCGAGTACCACTCGGGGATGGCTCGATGGGTGATGAGATCATACCAGAGTCACTCAGGGAACCTGTAGTGGAAGCGGCACCGGAACCACGTAGGTCAGAAAGATTGCGCAAAGTGCGTGATGTATTGTTGCTAGAAAGCGACGAGCCGGCCACATATGTGGAAGCGATGGTGAGCCCGAATTTCGAGGCATGGCTAGAGGCCATGAGATCCGAATTAAAGTCCATGGATGAAAATTAAGTCTAGGACTTGGTTGATCCGCTGGCTGGCGTAAAGGCCATTGGCTGCAAATGGGTCTTTAAGAAGAAAACCGATGTGGATGGAAATGTTCAGATCCACAAAGCTCGGCTTGTCGCTAAAGGATATGGACGAGTTCAAGGAATTAACTACGACGAGACTTACTCGCCTGTAGCGAAGCTGAAGTCGGTAGGGTCGTACTAGCTATAGCTGCATATTTCGACTATGAGATATGGCAGATGGATGTCAAAACGGCTTTCCTTCACGGAAATTTAACCGAGGACGTGTATATGATATAGCTGAGGGTTTTGTCGATCCGACTAGCACTAGTAAAGTATGCAAGCTCAACAAATCCATTTAGGGGTTGAGGCAAGAATCTCGGAGTTGGAACATTCATTTTGATGAGGTCGTCACTGGTCTCGGTTTCATGAAAAGCGATGAGGACACTTGTTTATACAAGCAGTTAAGTGGGAGCTCAATTGTGTTTTTGATCTTGTATGTGGATGACATACTACTGATCGAAAATGATGTTTCGATGCTGAACTCGGTTAAGGAATCATTGAATGGCAAGTTTTCAATGAAGGACCTTGGTGAGGCAGTTTACATTTTAGGCATCAAGATCTGTAGAGATAGATCGAGGAGGCTGCTCGGCTTGAGCCAAAGCACGTACATAGATAAAGTGTTGAAGCGGTTCAACATGAGTGAGGCCAAGAAAGGGTTCTTGCCTGTCTCACATGGTATAAGGCTAAGCGAGGCTCAGAGTCCTTCGACATCTGATGAGCGAAGCAGGATGAGTTGGATTCCATATGCCTCGGCAATTGGATCCATCATGTATGCCATGATATGTACACGGCCTGATGTTGCTTTCTCAATAAGCCTAACAAGTAGATACCAGGCCAACCCAGATGAGAGTCACTGGGCAGTGGTAAAGACTATTTTGAAGTACCTGAAAAGGACTAAATAGATGTTCCTAGTTTATGGAGGTGAGGAAAAGCTCATCGTAAGGGGTTACGCCGATGCTGTTTCCAAACCGACAGAGATGATTGTCGATCACAGTCTGGATTTGTGTATATCATGAATGGAGGAGCAGTGAGCTGGATGAGTTCCAAGCAAGATAGGGTTGCCGATTCTACCACAGAAGTCGAATACATTGCGGCTTGTGAAGCTGCAAAGGAAGGTGTTTGGATCCGGAACTTTCTGGATGATCTTGGTAATTTCCCAGCCTCGTTAAAACCGTTGGACCTTTATTGTGATAACTCGGGTGCCATCGCACAAGCCAAGGAGCCGAGGGATCACCACAAGACCAGACACATAGATCGAAAATATCACCTGATACAAAAGATCGTAAAGAATGGTGATGTTGAGTTATGCAAAATTCACATGGATGCAAATGTTGCAGATGCGTTGACTAAGCCGCTTCCACAATCCAAGCATGAGGGGCACGTTAGAGCTATGGGCATTCGATGTCTATTTGATTGACTCTAGTGCAAGTGGGAGACAGTTGGAGATATGCCCTAGAGGCAATCATGTATGATGATATTTCCTATGTGTTTATGAATAAAGATAGTACTTGGACATTATCAATGATGTCTATCAGCAAGTACGTGACTTGTTTGTGGGACTATGCATTGTATGATGAACCTCCTAAAATGTCCCTGGTCGAAAGGCTGCGTGGACGCACAGCTGACTAGACTAGCATATGACACGGTCGATGGCTTGGTCTCACTAGCCATGAAGCATTGGATGCTAACCGGATAATATGGACCAGGAAGGATCTGGTCGGATTCGACATAGTCGAATCTGAGTTGAGATAAGGTCTGAGTCGGACAAACCCAACTATGAGACGCAGCGATATGTCATCTATGAGTCTCTAGTACAACATACGTTCTATGTCCTAAGACCTGAGCTGGCGCATGTACTCGGGATGGTGACAGACTTTCTCTGGGCCAACCAAACGCTACTCCGTGATTGGGTAGTTACAAAGGTAGGTTTCGGGCTTGTCCAGACCCATGTTGCGAGACATGATCGAGCAAGATAGGATTTGCCCCTCCGATCAGGAGAGATATGCTCTGGGCCCCTCGTGTGATCCGACCAAGATAAGCATGGCCATGCGATTAGGATTATGAGATAATCCAGTTTGTGGTCGACATCGTTGGAACGAGAAAGAGGTCGGGCTAGCACAAGGATGACAACATATATCGTGTGGCAAAGGGAACATAAGTATGATGTACAGGTTCGACTAACCAGCTTCATAGTCTGCTTGGTGTTCGGCATGCCCTGTTAGGGGCCGCTACCAACCGTGCAGTTCGGAGGTGATCCGAACTGCGACCAAGCAGGCTTGAACCTAAGGGGTCGCGCGCTTAAGGGAAGGAACCTACAAGGCCAGATCTGAGGACACTAGTCGGATGTGATCCGAGCTGTGTTCAGATACTGGCTGAGTAGACTTATGGGCTTTAGGGTCCGTGCGAGGCCCAAGTGTTGAGCCCGCGACGGACGCCTATATAAAGTGAGGGTGCGGCACACTCATGCAGTTGATCGCTTCGGCTCTGCCATTAGGGTTTGCATGTGTTGCGAATAGACACCTCCACCGATTGTGTGATCGGACCTAGCAGTCCGTCGCACGATGTTCCTCCTGCACGCGCGGATACCGTTAGAGGCGGTGCACTTGCGCAGCTCCGGCAAACCTGTACGTGGGAACCGACGACCGACTGTTCGAGGGAGATCGGACGAGGAGGACATGATCCACACGGACGCATTGCCCCAACTCTTCTTCCGCTGCACGACACTGCACGTCTAGTGGTAACGATCCGTGATCCATCTCCCGTAGCATGTTCTTGGTTGTTCTGAGCATAGGAAAATTTTAATTTGCAGTCGACGCACCCTACCGTAGAACCCAACAAAGCACCCCTACCCAGTTTATTCTAGAAGCCTAACCAAAAATATATTTTTTGATGCCTACTAGTCAAGTCTTAATGAGTAGAATTTTAAAACCATAAAATCGGTTGGGCTTCTTGAATAAGGTGGGCAGGGGCGGCTTATTCCAGCTTATTTTAGAAGGCAACAAAAGAACTGGCCCTTAGTACGGTAACACGGATCCTATCTCTGGGATACAAGAGGCGTAGTCCTTAAATGACCAATGATTTTGTCTATTGCTATCTTAATTACGAAGCAACCCCGGGCAACGAAGGCCTTCGGTTGGACAATTGACTCTTGATGCAGGACGTATGTCGGTCAAGACATAATTTGCACACATCCCCCACTTCCATGTGTAGCAAGCACATCTTGATGGATGACTTCTAGGGCACAAATTCATATCATAATGATCCCGACACAAACATATGGTTGTAAGCGTAAGTTCTCATACCCATGCCTATTTTTATTGTAAGTGTTTTTAGTGTCAGCTTGATTTACGATCTGGTCAAAACCTGAAACTTAATTCTTTTGCAAAAGCTTGTTAGAAACCCTTGCTTAAAGGGCACCATCCTCTCGTGGGTTTGATAACCCAGAGTCACCTATGGGTAAAAAGCCGAGAATCCTTTATGCTCCTTTACCAGATCACTAAAGGGAGTAATCAAATGGAAGGTCCTCAGTAAGCAACAAGAGTCCAACACTAGCGGCGACTTATCAGTTAGACTCACTCTCTTGCTAAGCGCCAGACGCCACAACCTTCGTCGAATCCGGATTAGTGTAGCCTCTATTTTAACTTGTGTGTGTGGGCTTATTATTGAGTCGGTGCCCCCAACAGACTTGATGTTGGTGTATTTGTACCTATATTGTATTTGAACTTGGTTATTTGGCCTATTTTCTAAAAAGATCAAGATCCTGTGCCATGGCTTCATGTTTTTCCTTCTCTGACAATTGAAACGATGAAGCCCAATCACCTGACGCCATGAGAGCAGCTACCCCAATCAATCTTACCCAACATCGAATAAACCCACTGACTTCCCTCCTCATAATCCAAACCATAGCTCACAAAGGCCAGGAGTCGTACAAGAGTACGAGACCACCCCATGGTCAACCCAAACAAGACCGCAAATGAGAGGAGAAGAGATAAACAGAAACACTGACCAAGCGAGGAGAGAAGAGACACACCCTAGCGAGAGGGAAAAGGCAACACCAACTACTACTTTTTTGTCACCATTTGAGCTTGCATAACAATCGGGGAGCTCCTAATTGACACCTTGCCTGGGCCGACCCATTGGCATGCACGCCTGTTCGCCCTGCTGGTACTGTAGCGCAACCCCCCGGTCAGCCCGAACAAGACCGTAGATGGGAGGAGAAAAGATAAACTAAAACATCAGTGGAGCAATGAGAGAAGAGACAAACCCTGGAGAGAGAGGGAAAATGCGACACTGTAGGATCGAAAGTATGTCTAGAGGGGGGTGATTAGACTACTTGACCAAATAAAAGCTTAACCTTTTCCCAATTTTAGTTCTTGGCAGATTTTAGCTAATTTTAGGACAAGTCAAGCAATCATCACATAATTCAAGCAAGCATGCAAAGAGTATATAGGCAGCGGAAAGTAAAGCATGCAACTTGCAAGAATGTAAGGGGAAGGGTTTGGAGATTTCAAACGCAATTGGAGACACGGATGTTTTTCCCGTGGTTCGGATAGGTGGTGCTATCCTACATCCACGTTGATGGAGACTTCAACCCACGAAGGGTAACGGTTGCGCGAGTCCACACAGGGCTCCACCCAAGGGCAACGGTTGCGCGAGTCCACACAGGGCTCCACCCACGAAGGGTCCACGAAGAAGCAACCACCCACAAAGGGTCCACGAAGAAGCAACCTTGTCTATCCCACCATGGCCATCGCCCACACAGGACTTGCCTCACTAGCGGTAGATCTTCACGAAGTAGGCGATCTCCTTGCCCTTACAAACTCCTTGGTTCAACTCCACAATCTTGTCGGAGGCTCCCAAGTGACACCTGGCCAATCTAGGAGACACCACTCTCCAAGAAGTAACAAATGGTGTGTAGGTAATGAATTCCTTGCTCTTGTGCTTCAAATGATAGTCTCCCCAACACTCAACTCTCTCTCATAGGATTTGGATTTGGTGGAAAGAGGGTTTGAGTGGAAAGCAACTTGGGAAGGCTAGAGATCAAGTTTCATATGGTAGGAATGGAATGTCTTGGTCTCAACACATGAGTAGGTGGTTCTCTCTCAGAACATATGAGTTGGAATGGTGTGTGTGTTTTGATGGCTCTCTCACCGAATGAGAAGGAGGTGGAGGGGTATATATAGCCTCCACACAAAATCCAACCGTTACACAGTTTTCCAATCTTGGTGGGACCGAATCAATAAACTCGGTCTGACCGAAATAGTAAACCTAGTGACCGTTAGGAATTTCGGTGGGACTAACATGCAACTCGGTAGGACCGATTCGGTTAGGGTTTGGACATAACGTAATCTCGGTGAGACCGATTACACAAACTCGGTGAGACCGAATTTGGTAATTAGCTAACCAGAGAGTTGGTCAGGCAAACTCGGTGGGACCGACTTGCTCTTTCGGTGAGACCGAGTGGAACTCGGTGAGACCGAAAAGTTACAAAGGGGAAACACTGAGTTTACATTGCAATCTCGGTGGGACCGATTCGCTCTTTCGGTAAGACCGAAAAGTTACGAAAGGGAAACAGAGAGTTTGCAACCCCATCTCGGTGAGACCGAGATCCTTATCAGTAGAACCGAATTGCTAGGGTTTGGCAGTGGCTAATGACAAGTGAAACTCAGTGGCGCCGGATAGGAAGAATCGGTAGGACCGAGTTTGGCTTAGGGTTTAGGTCATATGTGGATATGGGAAAGTAGTTGAGGGTTTTGGAGCATATCACTAAGCACATGAAGCAAGAGGCTCATTAAGCAACACCTCATCCCTCCTTAATAGTATTGGCTTTTTCTAAAGACTCAATGTGATCTTGGATCACTAAAATATAAAATGAAGAGTCTTGAGCTTTTGAGCTTGAACCAATCCTTTGTCCTTAGCATTTTGAGGGTTCCACTTTCACATCCATGCCATGCCAATCATTGAGCTTTCCTGAAATAATCATCTTGGAATAGCATTAGCTCAATGAGCTATATGTTGTTATGAATTACCAAAACCACCTAGGGATAGTTGCACTTTCAATCTCCCCCTTTTTGGTAATTGATGACAACATATAGATCAAAGCTTCGACAAATGATAATAAGCATGAAATATATCGTCGCTTTGAGAAGTATGTGATAAGTAAGAGCTCTCCCTAAATTTGTGCATATTTAAAATTTGCTTTGGACTGCAAATGCACAAAGAGTTAGAGTCATGGGTTACTCTTCCATGTCACATACATCTTGGTGGAGCGCTCAAAATGATAAGAATGAAATACATGCACTCATCACCAAGAATAATGAATGATCACACAAGATAGATAGGATAATGGCATTAAGCAAGCATTAAGTGTAGCTTATGATCAAACACATGATCATCAATGTCTCACAAATAATGACGTAGTATCAAGCACTCAAAAGCAGATAAGTTCGAAAAACCACCAAATAAAGCAAGAGAGAAAAGCAACACTCTCTCTCTTGAAGCCTATGATCTATACATCTTCTCCCCCTTTGGCAACAAGTTACCAAAAAGTTCCTAGAAAATGCATAGCACTAGATCGACGCTCAGGCTTGATCTTCAGGTGGTGGTGGAGTCCGGATCACTCCAAGGACGAAGGCTTCTGTAGATGCTGAAGTAGTCGCTGGAGTTGGAGCTGAAGTAGATGCTGGAGCTGGTGCTGAGGTGGATGCTGGAGCTGGTGCTGAGGTGGTGGCTCTTGTGTCAGCAACTGGCATGGCAGATGACCTCGGGCCTCGTGTCACTCTGGCAAAGGTATGAGTGGTAGTCCTGCCTCTCCTCTCCTGCATGTCCTCCTGGAGCTGCTCCACTGCAGACTGAACTTCCGTTACCTTGACATCCAGGTCATAGAACTTCTGTTCCATGATTCTCTCTAGGCTCTGCTGATTCTGAGTGAGGGTGGCCAGACTTTGCTCAATCCTCAACGTGGATGCAATCAAGTAACCAAGCTGCTCTTGTTTGGTCTTCAAGAAGTATTCAGATGCCTCCTCTTGGGTAGGCATCTTGGCAGCTTTCTCCTTCCTCGCCTTCTCCTTCTTTGCAAATGCTTGGGCAGATGATGGCTCGTTCTCAGTCATGAAAACTTCATTGTCCTCGAAATCTGGACGGATGGGCAGGTGTTCCTTGTCCAACAGATATATGCCCGTGCCCATCTTGGAGTTGATGAGCTCCTGAATTTGAGGGGCATATCCGCAGCTCCTCTTTTGATCTGCTGCAGTCCTCTTAATTGTTTCCACTATGAGGCTCATCACCTTGAACTTTTGAGGCACATCAAACACATGTAGCAAGTTGATAGCATGGCCTCTGATCATCTTGTGATCTCCAGACTTAGGCAATAAGGTGTGCCTTAGTATCCAATTGATCGTCGGGAGCCCTGACAGAAGGTAATGCACAGAGCCAAACTTGAAGGTGTCAAGAGCTTCATTGGGGATTTCCTTGTACATATTGGACATGGAGTTATGGTCCATCTTCTTCTTGGCATAGATATCCAAGTCATCATCTTGCTCCTCTGGGGCATTAATGATCTGTGCCCACTCAGCCACTGTGGATTGGTACCTTGTACCCTCAGACATCCATGTGATCCTCCCATCTGGATAAAAGTGTGCCGTGGAGTAGAACTGCATGATAAGCTCCTCGTTCCACTTTGTGAGCTTCTGCCCAACAAAGTCAGCTACTCCACAAGCATGAAAGCTGTCATATACTCCTGGGTAGTGTTCCTCCTTCTCCCTCATGTAGGTCCAGTCAACCCATCTCATGTCACAGACAATGGGCTTCTTATCTAGCAAAACAGTCTCATAGAAATCCTGCTGCTCCTTGGTATGAAACTTGTAGTCCACTGCAGTCCTTCTCCTAGAAGCATATGGATCTGCTTCTCTCCACTTCCTGAGCCCTGAGTCTCTCCTGAGCTTCATATCCTCAGCCACAGGATGAGCATCGTTGTGGTCTGGGATCTTGGGCTTGAGCTTTCTCAGGACATTCTCCTCCTCATCCTCAGCAACAGTCTCAGGCACTTGGGCCTTGTTCTTCTCAGCTGCAGGAATGCTCCTTGTATTTCTCTTAGGTTTTGGCTTGGAGGCAGCTTTGGGCTTAGATGCAGTAGCCCCTGACCTTATGGCATCACCCATCAGCTTGGGTGCCTTGGGTGCTGCTGCAGCTGCCTCTTCTTCCTCTTCCTCTTCCATGATGGAAGCTTTGCCAAGCACTCTAGCCACAGTCTTCTTCATCCTCTCCTTCCTTTTCTTGCCCTCAGCTGCAGCTGGCTCTTGGGAAGTGGGCTTCTCAGTTGAGGCTCTTGCCTTTGACATGGGCTGCCTGCCTGCTGGCCTTTTGATTTTCAGACCTGGCTTAGTGCCTTGAGCTGGTTCAATTCTCTTGGAAGTGGCCTCTTCCTCTGCCACATAGTCCTCATCTTCAGAGTCTGAAGTTTTCTTCTTCCTTTGTCTCGTGGCAGCCTTTGGCAAATTGCTAGGAGTGCTCCTGCTGCCTTCATCAGATGAACTGGAGGGACTAGTGCCCTCACTCATCACCACTTGCTGCTCTGACAGATTCTGGCTATCACTCTGGTCTGACATGCTGCAAACTGACCGTTGACCCTGTGAATAGATTATAGAGGAGATAGAGTGGATGAGCATCACAAAATGCAGAGATTTTTGCAAAAAAGAATGATCCAAAAACTTAGTTTTAGTTTCCCACTGAAATCATCTCGGATCTATCGATTTTCAAACTCGGTGATACCGAAGCAGTTTTGGAACCTAAACTAGTGAACTTGGTAGGGCCAAGTCACAGTTCGGTGGCACCGAGACTGCTAGGGTTTCACTGGGTTCAAAAATCGGTCACACCGATAAGTAATTTTCGGTCAGACCGAGTCTCACTTGTGCAATGGCATAAGCCAAATCGGTGGGACCGAGTTTTTCAACTCAGTGGGTCCGAGATAGTTTCGGCGGAAACCTAAACCTAGAATTTTCGAATCAAACCTAATCTATGAGCGTTTTGACTGGATAGAAGTTTATCAAACGTGGCTAGAAACAATATGATCACAATGTGCTAGGAATCAGATTGAGGAATAGCACAAAGATCAAGTCCATACCCTAGTTCGGCGGGGACTTGCTACAGCGGCAACGGCGGGGCAGAATTCCCGTTGACGGCGACGGAGACCAGCGACTGGAGGCTGCTGGCGGCGAGAAGACGATCCAGAGACCTCGAGGGCAGAGCAGGATATTGCACGGGCGAAGGGGTTCGGAGAAATTTCCAAAATTTTGCCCGTGACTATATATAGCCCGACCCTGTCGGTGTGACCGAGTGGGACAACTCGGTGGCACCGAGATTCATAACTGCAAGCAGTTACTGAAACTCGGTGTGACTGAAGTGTTCAAATCGGTTGCACCGAGATCGAAAACCTAGATCAACTTAATGATCTCGGTAGGACCGAAAGTGGAGTATCGGTCAGACCGATAATCATAAAGAGGTTTTGGAAGTTTAAGTCTATGACAAATCGGGGACTCCGAGCACTCCTCACACAGAGTGGTTCGAATCTGACTTGATCAAATTTTGTGATGCAGCATGAATAGAGTTTGAGACGAGAAAAGCATAGATAGCTAGAGGAGGTTCTTAGGCATTCTTGTCCATCCACTTGGCAAAAGAAGATAAAACCAAACAATCAAAACAACAAGTGGATGTCCTCGAATGAGTAAATTATGCAACCAGCATGCTCACACAATAAGATGGCAAATGAAATATGTGGCAAGGCATGCACAACCAATTCTAGCATTTATCAAGCAATTTGCGATGACTAGGTCATCTATATATGAGTACATTGACTTAGGAGTCAAGTGAGAACACTTGATCATAGGTCATACTCATCGTTTAAGCTCAAGTGGGGTTACCACTTTTACATAAAGCATTGTTGTGTTCACATCTTTAGAGTTGCTTTAGCTCAAGTCTTAGAGTAAAGCTCCCCCTAGATGTGATATCCCCCCTAAGAGGGATGAACTAACCTTGGGTTTTGTCGATGATGACTTCATGTAGATATTGAAGATGTGGATGCTCAATGTTGATGTAGATCTCTTGGAGCTATCCATTTGAGTGAATTGCACTTTCAATACCTACATGGGTTAGTCCCACAAGGAACAAACAAGGATATCCATAGACATAGAGTGATGCACATAAAAGATGATGTCCATGAAAACTTTTAGGTTACCTCGTCCCTTGTCTTACCAATAAGAGGGTTTGTGACTCCTTGAACTAGTGCAAGATGTGGAAGTTGATTGCACTTGTTCTTGCCAAAATGATAAGAGTGAAGTATGTTGGCGGAGTCACCCTCAAGAACTCTCTAGTTCTTCTTCTTTTGGATCCACATCATCTTGATGGGAATCCTTGGAGTTGTAGTCGTACTTGATGAAGTGGAACTTGAAGTAGTCTTGGGAATCCACTTGACTAAGGTCTTAGGAGCTTCTTTAAATGCATCAATTTCCTCTTGAAGCTTGTCCTTGCCTTTTTGCTTGTAGTCTTGTGGTGGAAGATCATCTTGAGCTTGTGTCCCCTTGAAAGAAGTATACTTCTCTTGTTGAGGGACAAACTTTGTCTTGGGGTATTGATCTTCCTCCCATTCAACCCCATTGGCATTGAACTTTCGTTCAAAACCAACACCTTGATTCTTCCGGTGCATTCCTTGCTTGCGCACAATTTCCCCGAATTGCTTACTCCCGGCAAGGCTTTTGTACACTCCTTTCTCTATAATTCCCTTCAATAAGCTATTTTCTTGCTCAAGTGTAACTTGGCTAAGAGAATCATTAGTGGAATCAAGAGAACTACTAGAAGCAACAGTATTGGATTTAGCATGATCATTGTTACTACTAGAGGAAGAATCTTTCTTGTTAGACTTGACTTGAGGCATGTAAGTGGATAAGAGTAAACACTTGGCAATGTAAGAAGAACTTTTCTTGCGGAGATCATCATTGATTGCCTTTAAGAACTCATGCTCTTGCTCAAGATTGAGCTTTTCAAAGCGTAGTTTCTCATGAGCTCTTAAAAGTTCTCGATGATCTTCGAAGATAGTGTCATGAGCTAACTTAAGAGTTTTTAGTTCTTTAGTTAGAGCCTCAATCTTCTCCTTATCATTGTCACTCGTTTTAGCATGATTAATTGGTCTTTCATCATAGTATTCATCACTAGAGTTGTCACCAAGCAAATCATCACCTAACAAGTCATCTTCATCACTATTGAAATCAACATACTCGGGGTGTGTTACCTTAGGACCTTTGGCCATGAAGCATCTTCCAATTCCTTCATTTGGTGAGTCAAATATGTCGTAGGAGTTGGTTGACACAAGTGCTAGACCGGCAACACCTTCATCTTGAGTATCTTCGGAGTCGGAGTGATAACTTCTCTCGGAGTGGCTGTCGGAGTCGGAGCCGGATACCCATTCACCAACATGAGCTTGATGTCTTCGTCTTGTGTAGCTCCTTGATGATTTTTCCTTCCTTTCCGAATCCTTGCTTCTCCGTGAGTATCTTCGTTCATAACGATCATCTTTACTCCTTCTCTCTCTTGGTGGTGATCCTTCGCTTCTTCTTTTTGGAGAATCTTCTCTTCTCTTGTAGGGAGCCGTACACTCATTGGAATAGTGTCCGGGTCTTCCACAATTATAACAGTTTCGCTCTCTACTAGAAGATCTTTTGTCATTGTAGGACCTTGACTTGGAGCTTCTATCTTTGCTTCTACTCTTGTAGAACTTGTTGAAGTTCTTCACCATTAAGTTCAATTCTTCATTGAAGTCTTGTTTCTCACTTGATGATGTAGGGGCTTCACATGAGGCTTTATAGGCACCACTTGATTTGTTGTGAAGTTCCTCTTTATCCTTAAGTGACATCTCATGAGCAACAATTCTTCCAATCACCTCCGTTGGCTTGAGATCTTTGTAATTGGGCATCATTTGGATCAATGTGCACACGGTATCATATTTTCCATCCAAGGCTCTTAGGATCTTCTTGATGATGAATCTATCGGTCATCTCTTCACTTCCTAAGCCGGCAATCTCATTTGTGATGAGAGCAAGCCTAGAGTACATTTCAGCGACACCTTCACCATCCTTCATCTTGAACTTGTCAAGTTGGCTTTGAAGCACATCCAACTTGGATTCCTTGACGGAGTCGGTACCTTCGTGCATATCAATCAAAGTGTCCCAAATTTCCTTTGCATTCTCAAGGCGGCTGATTTTGTTGAATTCTTCGGGGCACAATCCGTTGAAGAGAATATCACAAGCTTGAGCATTGTACTGCAACATCTTCAACTCATCCGCAGTAGCTTCACAGTTTGGTTCTCTCCCGTCAAAGAAGTCACCTTGCAAACCAACACACACAATGGCCCAAACAGCGGGGTTATGTCCAAGAATATGCATTTTCATTTTATGCTTCCAACTAGCAAAATTAGTACCATCAAAGTAAGGACCTCTACGGTGATAATTTCCCTCGCTAGACGCCATACTCTCCTAGGTTGTGAAACCAAGGCTATGACCACCAAAAGCTATGGAGATCAAGCAAATGGAGACCAAGGCTCTGATACCACTTGTAGGATCGAAAGTATGTCTAGAGGGGGGTGATTAGACTACTTGACCAAATAAAAGCTTAACCTTTTCCCAATTTTAGTTCTTGGCAGATTTTAGCTAATTTTAGGACAAGTCAAGCAATCATCACATAATTCAAGCAAGCATGCAAAGAGTATATAGGCAGCGGAAAGTAAAGCATGCAACTTGCAAGAATGTAAGGGGAAGGGTTTGGAGATTTCAAACGCAATTGGAGACACGGATGTTTTTCCCGTGGTTCGGATAGGTGGTGCTATCCTACATCCACGTTGATGGAGACTTCAACCCACGAAGGGTAACGGTTGTGCGAGTCCACACAGGGCTCCACCCAAGGGCAACGGTTGCGCGAGTCCACACATGGCTCCACCCACGAAGGGTCCACGAAGAAGCAACCACCCACAAAGGGTCCACAAAGAAGCAACCTTGTCTATCCCATCATGGCCATCGCCCACACAGGACTTGCCTCACTAGCGGTAGATCTTCACGAAGTAGGCGATCTCCTTGCCCTTACAAACTCCTTGGTTCAACTCCACAATCTTGTCGGAGGCTCCCAAGTGACACCTAGCCAATCTAGGAGACACCACTCTCCAAGAAGTAACAAATGGTGTGTAGGTAATGAACTCCTTGCTCTTGTGCTTCAAATGATAGTCTCCCCAACACTCAACTCTCTCTCATAGGATTTGGATTTGGTGGAAAGAGGGTTTGAGTGGAAAGCAACTTGGGAAGGCTAGAGATCAAGATTCATATGGTAGGAATGGAATGTCTTGGTCTCAACACATGAGTAGGTGATTCTCTCTCAAAACATATGAGTTGGAATGGTGTGTGTGTTCTGATGGCTCTCTCACCGAATGAGAAGGAGGTGGAGGGGTATATATAGCCTCCACACAAAATCCAACCGTTACACAGTTTTCCAATCTCGGTGGGACCGAATCAATAAACTCGGTCTGACCGAAATAGTAAACCTAGTGACCGTTAGGAATTTCGGTGGGACTGACATGCAACTCGGTAGGACCGATTCGGTTAGGGTTTGGGCATAACGTAATCTCGGTGAGACCGATTACACAAACTCGGTGAGACTGAATTTGGTAATTAGCTAACCAGAGAGTTGGTCAGGCAAACTCGGTGGGACCGATTTGCTCTTTCGGTGAGACCGAGTGGAACTCGGTGAGACCGAAAAGTTACAAAGGGGAAACACTGAGTTTACATTGTAATCTCGGTGGGACCGATTCGCTCTTTCGGTAAGACCGAAAAGTTACGAAAGGGAAACAGAGAGTTTGCAACCCCATCTCGCTGAGACCGAGATCCTTATCGGTAGAACCGAATTGCTAGGGTTTGGCAGTGGCTAATGACAAGTGAAACTCGGTGGCGCCGAATAGGAAGAATCGGTAGGACCGAGTTTGGCTTAGGGTTTAGGTCATATGTGGATATGGAAAAGTAGTTGAGGGTTTTGGAGCATATCACTAAGCACATGAAGCAAGAGGCTCATTAAGCAACACCTCATCCCTCCTTAATAGTATTGGCTTTTCCTAAAGACTCAATGTGATCTTGGATCACTAAAATATAAAATGAAGAGTCTTGAGCTTTTGAGCTTGAACCAATCCTTTGTCCTTAGCATTTTGAGGGTTCCACTTTCACATCCATGCCATGCCAATCATTGAGCTTTCCTGAAATAATCATCTTGGAATAGCATTAGCTCAATGAGCTATATGTTGTTATGAATTACCAAAACCACCTAGGGATAGTTGCACTTTCAGACACCAACGACTACTTTTTTCGTTGTTGTTCGACTGAGCTTGCATTACAATTGGGGAGTTCCTATTTGACCCCTCGACTAGGCCGACCCATTGGCGTGCACGTTCGTTCGCCCTACTGGTACTGTAGCACAACGGAAATTCATGAAAAGCAGTGCACACACAAGGAATCAAACTACAGACCTCTCACTGGTTAAGGACTGTCGCTAGCCAAAGTTTGAAATTTCAAAATTTTGTTCATGTTGTTCAAAAAATATTCGATTTTTCAAATATTATTTGTCTTTTGAGAAATTGTTCATGATTTCCAAGAAATGTTTGAAAAAAATTGAACCATGTGAACAAATTTTGAAAATGCATGAACAGTTTTTTTAAAATGTGATCATTTTTAATTGTGTTTTTATTTTTTTGAATTTGTGAACAATTTTTATAATTATAAACTAAATTTAAAAGTATAGACATTTTTATTGAAAAGTGAAGATTTTTCTAAATTACTCTTTTAAAAAAGTGATCAAATTAAAAAAAATACGAACGAGCGTCATATAGGAAATTCCTTACAATTGGTCGTCCGCTGAGGTTGTCGCTTGGCTAGGCCTGCGATCCACTTGGGCCTTCTCCCGTGTGTAGCTGCTGTAACATCGGCCCGGTTTTCCGCTAGGTCGATTTTCTGTAAAAGAAACGGTCGAAGCCCACAACGCAGGAGAAACCCCCAACACGGGCGGCAACCTTGATCCCCTCCTTCCTCCCAGTCCCCACCGCCGCCACGAACTCTGCTCCGACACGAACTCTGCTCAAGCCCGCTCCCATGGTTCCCGTCATCGACATGGCCTCTTTGCCCGTTCCGCAAGCCGAAGGCACCACCTACAGAAAGGACTCGAGTCCCACGATCGAAATCCCAGATCAGACCGGATCGCGGCGGCCGGCGGCGCCACGACAGTTCGCCGACCTGCAGTCCTCCTCACGGGACAAGCTGCGTTCGCGGTGCGCACTCGCTGCCCGCCGGCTTCGACGGTGTGGGCCGGGGCGCCGCCCTTCCGCAGATCCGCAATCGAGTCGTGCGTCCGGTCTGACGCCTCCCATCGACGTCCACGGCTCTGTGCTCTTCCATGTTCTCTCCTAGCGCAGGCTGTGGGGGCGCTACGCCGCTATCTGCCGGCTCCTCATACAAGAGCTGTGGACAAACTGAGCCCTGTGGGAAACAATTGCATCAGCTCAGCGACGTCCAGCGTTTCTCCTCTCTACGTTTCTTTGCACGCCTCATCTCCAAGCACGAATTCACGACGTGATGTAAGTTTCATCATCATTGATCTGTTTTCTTGGTCATGACTTGATTCCCTCTTTTGCTCTAAATATTGTGACTACTGCATGCCATTGCTCTAAATTTCTTGATTACTGCATGCCGCTGGAGTTGCTGTGTATAGGCGGTGAACCATAATACATGTATGTCATGCCTTCCACATGTTTGACGTACCGAATTGCTCACACAAAATTTGACGGGAACAGAAAGCAGCATGGCTTCCAGCTGTCAATCTTCGAGTTTCTACAAATTTTAAGCCCAATGTTCCTCTATGTCCCTGTTTCTTACCTCCTCGCTCACCGAAGCAGATCAAGAAGCAGCAGCGAAGTCCCCCTGATGTTCCATCTCTCCCATTTGTGTGTCCCCATCTTTCCATGTTTGTCTCTCCATCTCTCTGATAAAATTAACAAGAACTAGTCCTCTCTATCTTTCTTTCTCTACATAAGGTCTAGTACACTATTGAAGGATACATGTCTTGACGGAGAGATAAAACTCACATTATGCGTTGTAATTCAAATTATTAGTTATTTTTATTAGGTGGGTCATCAGCCTAAGGCAACAAGCCAAGAATCGTGAGGGGAGAGAATTTGACATCATAAATGACTATCTCTAGTAATACCTTTTTCCTTGTATGTTTTTTGTCAATTATATTTCAACCTGCACCTTTCAAATATTATTTCTCTGTGTCCTTACTTCTTATACTAAGTCTACAAAAACAAAATACAGAAATAGCAAATCTAAGTATGCTCTAGATATTCAACATGTGAGACAATAGGTGAAAAAGACCAACAAAGCATCATTCTGGAAAGAAGATATCAACATTGGATTTGAATCTTTCACATTTTATCACAAAGAAAGACAGCTAAAAACTCACTTCCAATGGATGTGGCACAAACGAAAGGAGCCAAGCAGGACTGAGTGCAAGTCTTGTATTCTTCATCTGCATATATTGATAATGTAGGGTCTTTGTACAGTTGATTACACTCTAACTATCTTGTATGGACAAAAAATAATCTTGATTCAGTTCTTTTTATTTAATAATTAACGTGTGAATTTTCTTGGGGTTGGCAGTTAGTATAGGTGTATATCCGGTAAGGATTAGGGTGCAAGTGATGCAAATTCACATGAAGTTTATATAATATACAATGCAAGCAAACAATTGTATAGACTCACAAAATAATGGAACTTTTTGTTCTTCAGGCAAGCTGGAATGTTCTTGCATCAGCAGTGAATGTGCTGCTACCCATAATATTGATTTTAATATTGATTCTTTAGAAAGAGAGAATCACATCTGGTGACTTTTAGTAGTGGCCAACACTCTAGCCAGATTGATTTCATCCTCTCGAGAAGAGAAGATAGGCGTGCGTGCCTAGACTGTAAGGTGATACCTGGGGAGAGTGTTGTACCCCAGCATAAGCTGGTGGTTGCTGACTTCCGCTTTCGGATTCGTGTCCAGCGGGATAAGCGTGCCAAGGTCGCTAGAACGAAGTGGTGGAAGCTCAAGGGGGAGGTAGCTCAGGTGTTCAAGGAGAGGGTATTTAAGGAGGGCCCTTGGGAGGAAGGAGGGGATGCGGACAATGTGTGGATGAAGATGGCGACTTGCATTCGTAAGGTGGCCTCGGAGGAGTTTGGAGTGTCCAGGGGAAGGAGAAGCGAAGATAAGGATACCTGGTGGTGGAATGATGATGTCCAGAAGGCGCTTAAAGAGAAGAAAGATTGCTTCAGACGCCTATACCTGGGTAGGAGTGCAGGCAACATAGAGAAGTACAAGATGGCGAAGAAGGCCGCAAAGCGAGCTGTTGGTGAAGCAAGGGGTCGGGCATATGAGGACCTCTACCAACGGTTAGGCACGAAGGAAGGTGAAAGGGACATCTATAAGATGGCTAAGATCCGGGAGAGGAAGACGAGGGATATTGGCCAAGTCAAATGCATCAAGGACGGAGCAGGCCAACTCTTGGTGAAGGACGAAGAGATTAAGCATAGATGGCGGGAGTACTTCGACAAGCTGTTCAATGGGGAGAATGAGAGTTCTACATTGAACTGAATGACTCCTTTGATGATACCAGCATGCGTTTTGTGCGGCGCATCCAGGAGTCTGAGGTTTAGGAGGCTTTAAAAAGGATGAAAGGAGGCAAGGCGATGGGCCCTGATTGTATCCCCATTGAGGCGTGGAAAGGTCTCGGGGACATAGCGATAGTATGGCTAACCAAGCTTTTCAACCTCATTTTTCGGGCAAACAAGATGCCAGAAGAATGGAGACGGAGTATATTAGTACCAATCTTCAAGAACAAGGGGGATGTTCAGAGTTGTACTAATTACAGTGGAATTAAGCTGATGAGCCATACAATGAAGCTATGGGAGAGAGTCATTGAGCACCGCTTAAGAAGAACGACAAGCGTGACCAAAAATCAGTTTGGTTTCATGCCTGGGAGGTCGACCATGGAAGCCATTTTCTGGGTACGACAACTTATGGAGAGATATAGGGAGCATAAGAAGGACTTGCATATGGTGTTCATTGACTTGGAGAAGGCCTATGATAAGATACCGCGGAATGTCATGTGGTGGGCCTTGGAGAAACACAAAGTCCCAGCAAAGTACATTACCCTCATCAAGGACATGTACAATAATGTTGTGACAAGTGTTCGAACAAGTGATGTCGACACCGATGACTTCCCGATTAAGATAGGACTGCATCAGGGGTCAGCTTTGAGCCCTTATCTTTTTGCATTGGTGATGGATGAGGTCACAAGGGGTATACAAGGAGATATCCCATGGTGTATGCTCTTTGCGGATGATGTGGTGCTAGTTGACGATAGTCGGACGGGGGTAAATAGGAAGTTAGAGTTATGGAGACAAACCTTGGAATCGAAAGGGTTTAGGCTTAGTAGAACTAAAACCGAGTACATGATGTGCGGTTTCAGTACTACTAGCTGTGAGGAGGAGGAGGTTAGCCTTGATGGCCAGGTGGTACCTCGGAAGGACACCTTTTGGTATTTGGGGTCAATGTTGCAGGAGGATGTGGGTATTGATGAAGATGTGAACCATCGAATCAAAGCCGGATGGATGAAGTGGCGCCAAGCTTCTGGCATTCTCTGTGACAAGAGAGTGCCACAAAAGCTAAAAGGCAAGTTCTACAGGACGGTGGTTCGACCCGCAATGTTGTATGGCGCGGAGTGTTGGCCGACTAAAAGGCGACATGTTCAACAGTTAGGTGTGGCGGAGATGCGTATGTTGAGATGGATGTGTGGCCACACGAGGAAGGATCGAGTCCGGAATGATGATATACGAGATAGAGTTGGGGTAGCACCAATTGAGGAGAAGCTTGTCCAACATCGTTTGAGATGGTTTGGGCATATTCAACGCAGGCCTCCAGAAGCTCCAGTGCATAGCGGACGGCTAAAGCGTGCGGAGAATGTCAAGATAGGGCGGGGTCGACCGATTTTGACATGGGAGGAGTCCGTTAAGAGAGACCTAAAGGATTGGAGTATCGACAAAGAGCTAGCTATGGACAGGGGTGCGTGGAAGCTTGCTATCCATGTGCCAGAGCCATGAGTTGGTTGCGAGATCTTATGGGTTTCACCTCTAGCCTACCCCAACTTGTTTGGGACTAAAGGCTTTGTTGTTGTTGTTGTAAGTAGACATCAAAATAAACTCATAAAATAATAGCACGACCAATGCCACAATTGAGTACGCTAGATGGTCTCTCCTACATTAATTTTGTGATATTTAAATGAGCTAAATCATGAGTTTCACATATCTCTCTCTTGGTCAGAAATAGTTCTGTAATTTACAGTCATGATAAACTCAGAACATGATAAATCAAAAATAACATTTATCTTACAAATGTGAACCATCTTTTATATTGTAGTAGTCAAACTTACATCTTTTTTACTGCATGTTTCGTAGTAGGACATCTATTTACGAAACGGAAGGTAGCATACTTGTTGCTGCACAAACAATTATATTGTTTACATCGAGCTATCTTTTTTACTGCATGTTTCGTATTAGGACATCTGTTTATGAAACGGAAGGTAGCATATTTGTGGCTGCACAAACAATTATATTGTTTACTAAAAGAATGACGGAAAAAATGTTTACTTGCTAGACTAAAAGATCGATGGAAAAAATATTTCTTGACTTTATAACTCTTATCAATTTTACTCGACAAAGAGGCAGATCATTAATTTTGCAACCAACATTTCATTTGCATGGTACTCGGCAATCTGCACCGATGTGAATCCTACATCCCATCAATTGAGTTATTCCACGACAATCTATCTGTGACCATAAAGTCCCACGTTGCTATCTGAACTGTGTGGCTTCTCTCTACCACAAGTGAAATCCACCTCGAATTGCGTATTTTTTGGATCGCATTGATGCGCATTGGTTGTAGACACATTCCAGTCTTCTACTAATGAAATATCGAAACAATATTAGTAACTCTATTATTAATGCACGTAAATACAGAAAAGCAAAATATCTATCAGGACTACAATGACGACATGCCTGCAAACTTAATTCTTGAATTTGCAGTACTAAGTATAATATATAACTGAAGTTTGACCAAGAACATTACATCATTGCATTTCTTTATAGAAGTAGTCCACTGTTGTGATACAATGCTTATTGTAGTAATTTCTACATTCAACTATGTTATAGAACTGAAGGTGTCTACACTAAATTTCTCCAAGATTTCTAAAGAAAGCAAAAATAAGAAAATATTTGCCCTAAGATTTCTCCAAGAGATGCATACCAGGAGCAAAATTAATATATTGATGATGACTTTAATCTTCATGTAAGGTACATGCTCATAAACTTGGCTGATGCTGCCGTGGCTAATCTAGCCTTATTTCTTGCTGCCGGTTTCTATGAACAAGAAACCAACAAAACTAAAGTTCACTTTAATATAAAGTTTTAGCTGCAGCCAGAAAGAATTGCCAAGCTCTTGTATGTTTAGTCGGTGGACTTTAAAGAAAAATCATGGATAAATGAAGAAGCTAGATGTGGCCATATAGTGCAAGAAACAAGTAGTGAGCGAGACAAAAGCTTGGTGATGAGAAAATAATACATTGGTATTGAAGACAAATACCAGGGAAGGCTTAACAAATCGACTCTCTTCAAGAACCTCTCTTGAACCCATGGCTCATGTACAACTAGAGTAGCTGCTGCACCTTGAGTCCTGCCACAGCGCCTCTGTTCGATACGCTGGGAAGCAGGTAGAGATGAAGGGCGTATGTGACATAGAAGATGGCGAGCTACATCTTGCATCTACAAATGAGGGCGACCTAGGCCCGTGTTCGACACTGCAGTTCTTGGTTGGTGTGTCAGATAGCAACCCAGGCAGCGGTGTGAGGCGGCAACGGCTGGACGCGGTAGTAACCCTAGCTGTGGCCGCGCTCGCTCTTAACGAGAGAGGAAGAAGAAATCAGCTCGGGGCTAGCGAGTTGATGGGGCAGGGAAGAGAGCTGGCGGGTCCACTCGTTGACGAGTATTTGTTTGAGAGAGTAGGCGAGGAAGCGACACACAAACATGCGAATCGACGTACCACAACCTACCATCACAACCGCACTTCCCTTTAATAGTAAAGATAGTAGTAATAACAATAGTTTCTTCCTTCAGAGGTTCATGAGGTTCATGAGCTTGATGAGCTCCATGAGCTCATCAACAAGCAAAGGATTTCTATTGCTGGTTCTTTAAAGACCGTTGGCTAATATCCTTTATTTTCATACAATGGGATGGTACTTCCAATTGGTACATTGATTGTTGGATTTGATGGAACTGCGAGTGGCCCTTTGACATATTTTAGTGTCATTAAGCAGTACTTAGGTCTATGCCTAACAATTCCGCTCTTTTTCTAGGGTCTGGTCTTGGTACTATGTTGATAGCGAGGGTGCAAGGCTCAAGGGAAGCAGCCGGTTCTGTAGTTCTTTGTATGCTTATAGTATCTTGGATGAGGGGTATGTTTTTTTATACCTCTATATGTTGCTTTGCTCACAGTTCATATTATCTTGAAGTTGCATCTCTTATGTTTGTGCTTTACATTTCATTTACAAATTCAACATGTCAGTTGAGGAAGCTGCTGAGTTAGCATGGCGGGCTTTTATCACGCAATATTCCGTGACAGAGCTAGTAGTGGCTGTGTTCCTGGTGGTATGCATTCTGTTTCTTAGTTTCTATCCTGATATTTGTTTTGTTCACTCAATAAGCACGATACAACTTGCATGCAGATTTGTTAAACACCTTGCCATTTATATCTTTCTTTTGAAATCACATACATAACTGTTTATTTGAGTTACTTATTGGTGAAGTTGAGATATTTTCCCCCCATCGTGTAATACACACCCCTAGGTTGGGAATAGAGATTACCGTCGAAATGATGGTGATAAATTAACCCACACCAAACGTACATTGTTGTAGAGTATAGAAGGTGCTGTAGAGTATAGACATGGGTCTAGACATCTAGACAAACCTACCGAGGATTTCTAAAACAATATAATTATAATGGTACATGTAAATTACATGCGTAGATTTATTCTTTTTGTATACGGCTTTCATGTTAGTAGATTTAAAAAAATATGGTGTGCTGTATAAGGATTATGGTCAACGCTATGTTTTTCTTCGTGTTCGCCTTTTCTTTTTCCTTCTTAATTTTTTGAACCTTTTTCAAGTTTGTGAACAATTTTCAGTTCACATTTTTTGAATTTGCTAAAATGTTGAATTACCGTATATTTTCCAAATTCGTGAATATTTTTTGAAAATTTTGAACCTTTTCCAATGGTTGAATAGTTTTTGAATATGTGAGCGATTTTGGAATATGTGAATAGTTTTTAGAATCAGTTAACAATTTTGAATTGCCGTGAACATTTTTTGAATTCCTTAACAGTTTTTGAATTCGTGAACATTTTTGGAATTCATACTTGTCTTGAATATGAGAACATTTTTCGAACACAATAACATTTTTGGAATTTGTGAACACTGTTTTAGAATCCACGGACATTTTTTGAATTCGACGCAAACATTTAACAATTTTTTGTATTCATGTACATTATTTGAATTCATGAACTTGTTTTGAATACGTTAACATTATTTAATATGTGATCATTTATATGAATACGTTAACATTTTTGGAATTCACAATTTTTTTAATCCGTGAACTTTCTTTGAATACGTGAACATTACTGGAATTGGCAACATTTTTCGAATTCGCAAACATAATTTTTGAATTTGTGAACATTTATTTAATTCACAAACTCTTTTTTTTCAAATTTGCCTTAGATGTTTGTAGATTCTAAGGATATGGTGTGATGTATAAAGAATTATGATCAATGCTATGTTTAGTGTTTGGGTCATTATTATTTGGAAGCAGGGTAAAAAAAGAAGATTATCATTTGGGCTTGATAGAGTATGATTATATCCCACTCGGTCGTGTTTGCATCAAACACGTGTCCCCCTTTGGAGAAGAATACGCCAACCATTTTGGTAGCGGGCCTATAACTCATCTCAAACACGTGTCCCCCTTTGGAGAAGAATACGCCAACCATTTTGGTAGCGGGCCTATAACTCATCTCGACAATTCTGTTTAGGCCTCATTCCGCTAATACGCTAGGCATCATCTCCTTTCCTGTATTTCTCTCCTTTCCCGTATTTCTCTTAGTCTCACTCCAAAACACTTCACGATCCAACAGAGGGAATGCCAACATCCATGGTGGAATTGTCCCATTCGGCTGTTCATGCCACTTGAGAGGATGAAGGCTCTAGCAACATCATGCGAGAGGCATCGTCACTAGTGATTTTGCCACCATCCTGGCCACGACGACAATGCCGCAGGACATATAGTGGAGGGTAGAGTAGGAAAGTGGAGCGACGGCGCCGCAAGAAGAGGTGCATTGGAACAGGGGGCACTGTAGTCTGTTTCTTCTTCTGGGCGAGTGTCAGGCAAATAGACAAGACTCCCAACAAAATGTCGATAAAGCGTCAGATTAGACAATGGATGAATATCAGTAGTAGCAGGAGGTGAACATTGAGCTCCATTGGAGTCTCAACATTGCGCTCATCTTTAAGAGCAACATGAGTAAGAAGATCCTAGATTATTATTTTGGACCAAGAAGGGACCTCAATCCCAAGAAAGTAGCAGAGAGGGTCAAGATAAGACATAAGAAACTGCATAACATGCCTTCACAAAGGCAATATACTCACGGTCTGCTTCAGTGATGATCATGTCATCAACATGAAGAAGAGTCCTACCAAGAGTAGGGCAAGCAACGTCGGATCTTGAGCACTCGCTAAAAACCAGCAACATCCATCATAGAGGCAAAACGCTCATACCAGGCACGAGACGCTTGCTTAAAGCTATAGAGAGAGCGATGAAGACGACTAAGCATGTCGTAAGGAGTAGAATACCCAGGTGGTGGTTTTATGTAAACCTCCTCACGCAGCTCACTATTAAGAAATACATTGTTAACATCGAGCCTAGACATGAACCAGTGGCGAACAGAGGCCACAAGCATACGGTTTTGCAGGAGCAAAAGTCTCATCGTAATCAGGACCATGCTCCTGCTGAAAGCCATGACCCACAAGACAAGTTTTTCTAATGCTCAAAAGAACCATCAGAGTGAGTCCTAACCTTGTAGACCCACCAAGTGATGGGACGAACACGAGGAGGAACATAAACAATATCCCACGTGCTGATGCACTCAAGAGCAGCAATCTCACTCGAGCAGCAATCTCCTGTGTCATAACAAGGTGCCATTTGGTATGAACAACATCACAACAAGAAGTCGGCTCAAGAACAGCAGCGCCAATGCTTGGAAGATCAATGCGGTCAACAGGACGAAGCGGACGAGGACGGAAGCCATAAGTAGGCTGAGACGGGGAAGTTGGCACATCAGTAGATGCATCGACAACACGTAGACGACCTATATAGAAGTTAGGAAAAAAATGGAGAATAAAAGCTGGAATCATCGGGGGATAAACTTAGGTGATGGAGACAAGGAAGCCACCGGTGATGAAGGTGTAGAATCATGTGATAAGCGAGGTGAGGAAATCATAGGAGATGATGACGTTGGTTCTACAATAATCAGAGAAGCATGAGCAGTACGACGATTGGATAAGGGCTCAATAGGAGTGGTAGTAGTGTCGAAAAAAATGTGGGAAGAGATGTACTCCACTTAAAAGGCCAAAGAAGATGGACGCGGGTAGAAGGGAGGAGACTCTACAAAAGTCATATCCTAAGAAATAGGCATTCGACGACCAACATGATCCCAACAACGATATCCCTTGTGCTCATCGTTGTATCCTAAGAAGACACACTGAACAGACTGAGAAGTCACTTTGGTGAATTCACGAGGTGTAAGAAGGACATAACAAACACAACAAAAAAATTGAAGCGTCGAATAAACGATCAAATAGACGCTCGAAAGGAGCGTCACCCTGCAGAGCAGTGGATTGCTGAAGGTTGATGAGATAGATGGAAGTGGAGACATACTCGGCCCAAAAGTGCGGTGAAAGAGAGGCGGTGACCATCAATGGACGAGCCGTCTCAAGGTGACGATGCTTGCGCTTAGCCACACCATTTTGAGCATGAGCACCAGGATAAGAGAACCAAAGCCAGCTCAGCAATGATTCCACGCAACAACTTGGAGATATGCTCTCCAGAAGAGTCACCATAGAACACATGAATAGGCGTAGAGAATTGAGTGTGAACCTTGGCAGCAAAATGCTTATAGATAAGACCTCACTACGAGAAGAAATAAAGTATATATCAAGGTGTGTTGAGAGAAGTCACTAGTGGAGGCAAAGGAAGATGATCCCTTGAGATCAGAGTGAACAAGGTCTAAAGGATGCTGAGACACTGGACCACGTATTAGAGACATCACCGGAGACGGATCCAAAAGATCACGTCGAACTAAGGATGAGAGATCACAAGTGACGCAAGGCGATGATGCCACTCTTGAAAATATATGGTAGACAAGGCAACAGAGGCGGAGACTGGCGGCGCTGGCAGTAGAGGGACTTGATCCGACATCCCACTTGCGTTTGCACTCTTCGTACCCCGTCGATCTGGCTGGGTGTTCCTTTCCTGTTTGCGGGTTGTGTGCCACATGCTTGATTAAGCACCCCAGGTTCTCCTACTGTGCGCCCTTGGCCTCGACTTTAGGTAGCGCCTGTCCTCGGCTCGTCTCGTGCATAATCCAGGTACGCGTCGACTGTCCGAGCTCCTGCTCACCATTGGTGGTGCTCGAGCGTGCGGTTATGGTGTCACACATAAAGGAACACGGGATGTGGGATTGAGACAGTGCTTGTAGCAACCCGCAACAAGGCAAAGGATGCCCATCCAGACTGGTAGGGAGCGGAGGTGGTCACAAAGGTGGATGTTGACTCCATAGGAGTCTCAACAGTGCACTCATCAGTAAGAGTAGCACGAGTAAGAAGTAGCACGAGTAAGAAGATCCTGGACATACTTCTCTTAGAAAATAAAGAAGTCATTAGAGGTAGAAGAAAATCTCAATCTCAAGGAAGTACCAAAGAGGACTAAGATCGGACATAAGAAATTCACTATGACGAGCCTTCACCAAAGCAATGTACTTAAGAGTCGTTGCCAGTGACGATCGACATGTAGAAGAAGTGTTCGACCACGAGTTGAATGGTGGACCGGAAGTGTACGATAATGATCACTCGTAAAACACTAGCCGCAATCACCACTGAGACGAAGCGCTCAAACCAGGCACAAGGGGTTTGCTTAGGGCCATATAGACATCGGCGAAGACGACAAACCATGAAGAGAACCTAGGTGGTGGCTACTTGTAGGCATTCTTGACATCAAGCTGAGAGACAGACTAGCGGCGAATAGAAGCCACATTGAGGAAGTGTGCAAAGAGTGGTCACATGGGCCATATATATAGGAGTAAATGTCTCTTCGTAGTCATGACCATGCCCTCACCACTAAATGAGCTTTGTAACGCTCAAGAGTATCATCAGTCTTAACCTTGTAGACCCACTTACAAGTGATGAGACGAGCACGAGGACGTCGAGGAGGAAGGGAAATGAGATTTCACGTGCCGATGTGGGCAAGAGCATCAATCTTCGATGCCATCACGTGAAGCCATTTGGGATGAACAACCTCACGGCAAGAAGTTGTCATGGGAAGAGCTGCGCAGTAACCATAGCGGTCAATAGGCAGAAGCGCGCGAGCTCGAAAGCCATAAGTAGGCTAAGCTGGAGGCCGTGCGTTGCCAACGAAAGAAGATATAATAGTCGAGGGAGATGGCTTATCAGAAGAATCCACAACACGTGGACCACGAGTGGAGTAAAGTCGAGGAACATGAGCAAAAGAAGGAACATATAAAAAGTCAAAGTGAGTCATAACATTCCCATCAAGTGATGGGACAAACACGAGGAGGAAGAGAAACAATATCCCACGTGCCGATGCGCTCAAGAGCAACAATCTCCTCTGCCATGCAAGCAAGGTGCCATTTGGTATGAATAACATCACGATAAGAAGTCGTCTCTAGAACACTAGCACCAACGCTTGGAAGACCAAGGCGGTCAACAGGCGGAAGCGGACGAGGAAGCAAGCCATAAGTAGGCCGAGAGGGGAAGTGGCACATCTGTAGACACATTCACAACACGCGGACGATTGTATATAAAAGTGAGGAAAAGATGTAAGAATACGAGCAGAAATCATCGGGATAAACTCAGGTGATGGAGACAAGGAAGCCACAACTGATGAAGGTGTAGAATCATGTGATAAGCGAGGTGAGGAAATCATAGGAGACGATGGCATTGGATCTACAATAATCAGAGAAGCATGAGCAGTACGACGACTGGATAAGGGAGTGATAAGAGTGTTGGATTTAAAAAGAAGAAGAGAGATTTCCTCCATTGTGAAGGTCGAGGAAGATGTATGTCGGTAGAAGGGATGAGACTCAACAAAAGTCATATCCCCAAAAATAGCCATCTGACGCCCAACATGATCCCAATAATGATATTCCTTATGCTCATCGTTGTATCCTAAGAACACACACTCAACGGACCGAGCAGTCAGTTTGGTGCGTTCACGTGGGCAAGGACATAGCAAACACAACCAAACAATTGAAGCGCCGAATAATAAGGAAAGAATCTAATAGACGCTCGAAAGGATCGTCACCCTGTAGAGCAGTGGATTGCTGAAGGTTGATGAGATAGATGGAAGTGGAGACAGACTCGGTCCAAAAGTGTGGCGAAAGAGAGGCGATGACCATCAATGGACGAGCCGTCTCAAGAAGGTGACGATGCTTGCGCTTAGCCACACCATTTTGAGCATGAGCACCAAGATAAGAGAACCAAAGTCTGCTCAGCAAGGATTCCACGCAACAGTTTGGAGATGTACTCCAGCAGAGTCACCATAGAACACATGAATAGGCGTAGAGAATTGAGTGTGAACCATGGCAGCAAAAGGCTTATAGATAAGACCTCACTACGAGAAGAAATAAAATATATATCCAGGTGTGCTGAAAGAAGTCACTAGCGGAGGCAAAGGGAGATGATCCCTCGAGAACAGAGTGAACAAGTTCTAAAGGATGCTGAGACACCGTCTTGCTATGAGTATAAGGTAACTGGACCACGTATTAGAGACATCATCGGAGACGGATCCAAGAAGATCACGTCGAACTAAGGATGAGAGATCACAAGTGACCCAAGGCGATGATACCACTCTTGAAAATATCTAGTAGACAAGGCAATAGAGCCAGAGACTGGCGGCACTGGCAGTAGAGGGACTTGATCCGGCATCCCACTTGCCTGTGCACTCTCCGTACCCCGCCGATCTGGCTGGGTGTTCCTTTCCTGTTTGCGGAAAGTGTGCCACGTGCTTGATTAAGCACCCAGGTTCTCCTACTGTGCGCGCTTGGCCTCGACTTTAGGTAGCGCTTGTCCTCGGCTTGTTTCGTGCATAATCCAGGTACGCGTTGATTGTCCGAGCTCCTGCTCACCATTGGTGGTGCTCGAGCGTGCGGTTATGGTGTCACACATAAAGGGAACACGGGATGTGGGATTGAGACAATGCTTGTAGCAACCCGCAGCAAGGCAACGGATGCCCATCCAGACTCGTAGGGAGCGGAGGTGGTCACAAGGGTGGATGTTGACTCCACAGGAGTCTCAACAGCGCACTCATCAGTAAGAGTAGCACGAGTAAGAAGATCCTGGACATACTTCTCTTAGAAAATAAAGAAGTCATTAGAGGTAGAAGAAAACCTCAATCTCAAGGAAGTACCAAAGAGGACTAAGATCGGACATAAGAAATTCACTATGACGAGCCTTCACCAAGGCAATGTACTTGAGAGTCGTTGCAAGTGATAATCTACATGTAGAAGTGTTCGACCACGAGTTGAATGGTGGACCAAAAGTGTAGGATAATGAGCACTCGGCAAAAACTAGCCGCAATCACCACTGAGACGAAGCGGTCAAACCAGGCATGAGGGGTTTGCTTAGGGCCATATAGACATTGGCAAAGACGACAAACCATGCCATTAGGAAGAGAACCTAGGTGGTGGCTACTTGTAGGCATTCTTGACATAGAGCGGAGAGGCAAACTAGCGGCGAATAGAAGCCACATTGAGGAAGTGTGCGAAGAGTGGTCACGTGGGCCATATATATAGGAGTAAATGTCTCTTCGTAGTCATGACCATGCTCTCACCACTAAACAAGCTTTGTAACGCTCAAGAGTATCATCAGTCTTAACCTTGTAGACCCATTTACAAGTGATGAGAGGAGCACGAGGAGGAAGGGAAATGAGATTTCACGTGCCGATGTGGGCAAGAGCATCAATATTCGATGCCATCACATGCAGTCAGTTAGGATGAACAACCTCATGGCAAGAAGTCGTCTCGGGAAGAGCTGCGCAGTAACCCTAGCGGTCAATAGTCAGAAGCGGGCGAGCTCGAAAGCCATAACTAGGCTAAGCTGGAGGCGGTGCGTTGGCAACGAAAGAAGATATAATAGTCGAGGGAGATGGCTTATCAGTAGAATCTACAACACGCGGACCACGGGTGTAGTAAAGTTGAGGAACATGAGCAAAAGAAGGAACATACAAAAAGTCAAAGTGAGTCATAACATTCCTACCAAGTGATGGGACAAACACAAGGAGGAAGAGAAACAATATCCAACGTGCCGATGCGCTCAAGAGCAACAATCTCCTCTGCCATCGCAAGGTGCCATTTGATATGAATAACACCACCTGTCGATGCGGGCAAGAGCATCAATATTCGATGCCATCATGTGCAGCCATTTGGGATGAACAACCTCATGGCAAGAAGTCGTCTTGGGAAGAGCTGCGCAGAAAACATAGCGGTCAATAGGCAGAAGCG